>NC_061122.1:181717894-181842991 GCF_002878395.1 Capsicum annuum | reverse complement strand
ATATATATATATATATATATATATACACACACATGTTAAATTCTATTATGCTGATAATAATAATGAAGAAGTTGGGGGTTAAAAAATCAAGCATCCACCAATCTAGACATGCAATCAAATCAAGTTAGATAAGCGTCAATCATATTCTCCCAATAGGCAAACCGGTTTGTTCTCTAGTTTAACATACATCTCAATATTTATAGAAGTCTTTCCTTTATTTATATAGTCCTATTTTAGGAGTATTTTTCTAATTAAACAGTAGAAAGAAAAATATTAATTAATTCTTCTACCATATATTTTAGGAGTCCCATATATTTTAAGAAGTTTAGTAGAAAACAAAATATTAATTAATTCTCCTACCATATATTTTAGGAGTTCCATATATTTTAGGAAGTCTAATTAATATAATAAAAAATAATTAAATAATGAATCAAAAAATAGTGAAAAGATAAGTTTGTCTAAAGGAGAGTCTTTTAACGAAGGACAAAAAGTTCAAATCACTTTTCTAAGGGTCTTCACAGTTTTAATATTTAAAATATTAGGCTTGGGAAATCCAAGGCCTTGTTCAGTTGTGCTCCAGAAGGTGAACAGAACTAGAGTGGTTCCCAAAGGAATCATAGAAGTTGTTCTCATTAAGGTTGGTAAGTTAATTATTCATGCTTACTTTATTGTTTTCAATTGTAATAAAGTTGACATTGTAATGACCCTCTAGGTAATTTTCCAATTTGTATGCATTTTCTATATTTCGAGCCTTCCTATTATGGCTACATGTCATTTATGACTTGCCAAAATTATTGGTTTCCAGTTATTGGACAATTCATTTGGATTTTAGGCTCATTTACTTATTTTGGAGATTTTCCTATTTAGGATTTCGTTTCAAACAAAAACTCCTAATAGATGACCTCTTACAAGAATTTCGACAGCTCCATCATCTCTAGAATGTTGATTTTAGGCTAAGGGGTCCCTTGGTTTAGGTACCGAGGCTTTCAGACTCGTATTGGGTGGATTAATATGAAAAATAGAATTATATCAAAACAATCTCGGGTGAAAGTTTTGATGGTTCTATTGAATTTGGAATGTCAAATTTTGTATGGTAGCATATTTTGTTTGTGCGCATGGGTTTCCGAAGGAATCCCGAGCACCCAATCGATGTCCATTCTTGACTTAGCAAAATATGGTGCATCAGTACCGCTTAGGAAGTCATCGCATAGCTGACATAGTATCAGTTAACCAATATTGACCATTGGTCAATGTCCGCTTAAGTGATGTTGTGTCTTCTTAAGAGGACATCGCTTAAGCAGATTGGGTGTCACTTTTGCAATACCCAACCTTGGGGAGACTGATCACTTAAGTGATACTGGAGCCACTTAAGCAATTGTCACTTAAGAGACAGGGCGACAACTTAAGCGACACCTAGTGGATTTAATGCCCTATTCCCTACCCAATTTTCTATCAATTCTTCCAATCATTTTTACACTAAGTTGAGAGCTCAATGAGAGAAAAAGTCAGAAATCATTCACATAAGTTAAGGTATTCTAAACCAACTCTTATTGGTCATTTTCCATTAATTTCCCTTCAATTTTAATCATAATTCCTTGTAAAACTCTTAGAAATTAAGTTTTAAATTCCTTTAATGGTGTATTTGAGACCCGATTTGTGCTCTATTTATGCTCAACTTTTAAGAACACATTCCTTGTCCTTTGAGATACCTCATGATGAGTTTAATTTCAAATTCCATTTGCGAGCCTTGCGGACCCATTCTTAACTTAAAATTCGACCTAACCCTTAATATAGCTATATAGGTCTTGTTTTACTTTTAACAATATGTAGATTAATGTTTTGATAGTGTGATAACATTTTGAGATCGTTGAGTGAAGATGGATAATTAATGGGTGATTGAACAATTGTAGTTCAAAATCGAGGTAGGCTTTTGTCTACCTTTTTTCTTGAGATGGTATTTCATATATGCTGCTTGTTAGATAGGTATATTAGTACATGAGTATGTGTATAATACCATGACTTAACCTACTTTATAAGTTTGGGGGCTATAAGGGTAATTGACCCTTAAGGTGGAATGCTTATTATGATTCTAGAATCTTATTACCCTAGGTTGCTAGTATGTTAGGCATAGTTGAGATTAATGAACCTTTAGTATAATAATTAATATGTTACTCAGGATTGTGATGGTTTTCCTTGGATTATGATGGTATGGTTATATCAGATATATATTATTGGGCCCAAGGCCGTGTTTATGATATTGGTTGGATTTTGAGAAGTGTTCTATACTTGTAAAGGAAGTGGCCATAGTTTATAGACTTATTGATCATTATAATCATATTTTTTGGATACTAGTGATGGAATTCATAGATGCGGTACATTCATGATCACTTAGATAGTAAATGGTAGGATTCCAACTGAAATATGGGTTTACTACTCTTTTTATAAAAAGGGATTTGTTCCCACTTTTTATTTTTGAAATAGATTTCTTCATATCTAGAATCATACCATCTTAATGAATAACTTATGAGCCTTTGAGACTAAAAATGATATTTTAGAGATTTTATTGAGATAGATTTCGGTCCTTGATTTTGCCATTACTCTTTACCTCAATCGAGAGAGATTCCAACCCTTGTTAAAATATTTATGATGATTTAGTTTCAGAGTTTACCCCGGTCAATGGATTTATAGACTTACACTTTTAGCCATGGTTCTAGACTATTCATTATATATATATATATATATATCTGATACTAGACAGAGTGGATTATTGATGATGATGGTTATTGGAAATTTTGGATCAAGACCAAGTTGGTGTATATAGGTACTCTAGAAACCCCTAAGGGCTCTTTCAGCTGTGAGCTGTCGTGCTAAAGAAGGGAGGTTTTCATAGGTCCCACCTTTGTAAGCCGTCGAGCTGAAGGAGGTGTATACACTAGGTTACATTATGGTACTTGGATAGGTTATGGTATTAATAACTTATATGGCATTTATTCTAGCATGTGCATTGTCTATCACCTAAATCCCCTGTATTTATCAACCTTAAGGGTGGTTCATAGGTATAGCTGTGAGCACTGCATGCAATATATTGTATGGTGCTTTTATCTATCAGCCTTATGAGGGGGGAGTTGCATATGTATTGGATCTGATAATTGTTTGATGAGTGTTGATTGAACATTTTGAGCCTATGACAATTGTGGTTTAGAAAGGCCTAGTTAGGTATTATTTGTCCGTACTAGCCGATTACTTTATATTGTTATTGTTATTATTATTATGATTACTTTGTGATAGGTTGATTATTGGACTAGTCTTGATATTTGAGGTATGGATCTGGTTCCTTTGCCTTACTATTATTTTACTATGTATGATCATCCCATGGTTAGGTATTATGGTTTTGAACCCTGATTATGTTCGTACTTATTCCTAATTTGATTAGGAGGCCGTGAGATGCTAGTGTGATTACTTAGGTTGTACCTTTAAATTAGCCTTGATTAGGTATATGTATCTATTTATAGTAGTTATGGTATTACCTCATATCCGTCTTCTTTTATTATTTATGTTGTATATCCATTCCTTGCGCTTGTATACATATACATATACATGTATATATAAATATATGTATGTATCCTTTTTTCGCTCTTTGTTAGTATATTGTTCAGTTATATATAGTATAGCATGTAGGTTCTTGAGTACGACTAGAATAGAATAGTTTATCCTTATTATCACCTTAGCTTTATTATGTAGTTTGCTGGATATTTGCGTATAGTTTACATTCCAGCTTACATGTTATCAATATTTACAATATCTGTAGAGCTCAGTAGGAGGTTGCTTACTGAGTACCATATTATTGGTACTCATACTATACTTCTGCAGTCTGGAGATCATACTACTATTCTTGTTGTTGTTGGTGCACGTGCGGAGAAGCTATGGTTCAGAGACATAAGGTGAGCTCCTGGCATTTGAGTATTGTTATTCTCTTTCTCTTATATACTGGACCAGACTCTATGTTGAATTCAAAGATGGATTGTATCAGTATATTTATTTAGTACTTCATTTCGTAATCTTATTACATTAAAAGCTCTTGTACTGATTCCACCAGGTTTTGAGGCTAATATATGTATTTAAATCTTTTACTATATTATTCCACATTCTTCCTTTAGTTCTCTTGGTAGTCTGTTATTAGTAGTTCAAAACTACGGGTTAGCTTACCTACTGGTGGGTTACAGTAGGTGCTATCATGACTAAGAAATTATAACAAAAATTAGTATCAAAGCCAAGTTTATCTGTGTGTTTATACAAGAGCTAAGTGTCTAGTAGAGTTCTATGGAGACGTCCATAACCTATCTTTGGGAGGCTACAAGGGCATTTTTAGGAAATTCTGTTCTTGACCCCTTGTCGGGTATCTGTATTTTTAGGAGCCTCAAGTGTGTTCTTTGACTCTATTCTACCCCAGATGGACGATGCAAGGTTGATTGATAACAGATGGGACTTCTGCACGTGTTTCCAAAGCTTCAATGCACCATTAGTATCACTACCCAAATCTGAGACTGTTCATGACGGTCAATCTGAAACCCACCATGGGGCCAGAGAAAACTGTAAGACCCCACAAAATTCCTAGCTTAATTCAGTCCTTTCAGCTTGTTAAGGGGTTCCAAACTTAGAAAATTCTAGCTAAGTATTCAGACTTAGTTTGTTTTAGCCTTCGAAAGTTGGTAATCTCATATCGCGACCTTAATGTCCTTTAAATACCTATATCTTAGTTAATTCATGATAAGGAAGGTCAATTGGTGTTCTCGGACAAGTTTTGGGTTTTTTGAACCTCATTTAAACCATGTTTGGAATCCCAAAATAGTGGACCAACGCAATCTTGGTGTGTCGCGTTGCCCATCGCATTGGTTAATATTTTTCCCCTGCTATCAGCATGCAATACCAATGAACTGATGCAATCTTGGCACAACGAGTTAGATATCACATCGATGCCATCGACGCGCTGCATCGACCTGCGCATCACTGGGTTAATTTTTAGTCATTAAAAGACCCATCCTCAGGGTTATTTAGGTATTTTCCCCCCACCTCTCAGCCCTAAAACACAAATTTAGCCCTTTTAGAGGCATAATACAATCATTATTCATAAAATTCTCAAGAACAAAACCCTAGGGCTATGAATTCAAGGATTAAATTCAAGAGATTTCACCATTGATTTTCCAAAATTCTTCAACAAGGTATGTAAAGTGTTCATCCAAGGGTCCTTCCACCCTCGGAGTTCAAGAAACTTTATTCAAAAACATGAATTGTGATTTCCATGTTGTGGATTTGAAGGTAATCATGTTGATGTTGTGGTATGCGTTCCAAGCTGAAATCTTTATGTATTTCTTGATATTATGATAGCATGTAAGTTGAATTTTGATTTTCTTATATTGAAACCCTTGAATTAGGAAGTCATGATGAATTAGCATTGTTGTTCATGCCCAAGTATGAAGCTAAGCCTATCATGTGTTTGATAAAATGCTAAATTGAGATTATGGTGCTTTTATGATCCTTTGGTGATCTAAATGATGAACTTATGCTATACCCAAATGTTCCCAATGTCTTTCATGCTAAAGATATACCTTGTATGTGTTTGATAGAATGCTCATAAGATTAGTTTAATGAAATTATGATGTGTTAGCATGCATGCCTATTCATGTGCAAATTCATGACCTTCAAGTGATTGTATTGTGAGATGTTGACTATTGTCAAGTATTCAAGAATTGTCAGGTCTTATTATTTTTATGCTATCAAGTCCTGGGGTATTTGATACCTAATAATTTAGCTGTGTGCCTAGAGCTAGTGTCAGTTACAGATTAGTCTCAATCATGTCACAATCAGTAGTACTCTAGTTCAGTTATAGAACTCAGGAAAACTCAATAAGCTCAGTATCAATCCTGTCCCATTCAGTATTCAGTTCAGTCCTTAGTAGACTCAGTCAGATAACAGTATGAACTAGAAAACCAATCTAATGTCTATTCAGTTGGGAGTAGGATTCAGCATTGAGTAAACCCAAGGATGGGGATTCACTCACTAGCAGAGGGTATGATCCTTAGAAGCAATCCTTGCGTTCCAGAACTACGTAGCCAGCATCGGTTAACATATAACCCTATGAGTCTAGGGCTAATATATCGCATTCGAGTTCTCCTACCAGTGAGGGGTAGATGGAAGCGATCCCTGTCAGAAAGGGTTAACTCACAACTTATCTTTACTCGTGGCATGGTACTGACACCTTTCTACCTGGGGTTAAAGGTTGGACCCCAAACAATTTAGAAAGGGGCATATCGGTTAGATGATTACCTCGTATAGTCTCAGTCTCAGTCTTGAGTAAAGAACTCAGATAGTTCTATAGATTTTAGGACTATTAGATAGAGTCACTCAGCAGTACAAAACTCAGCTAGTTCCATTAGAATCAAGACTGTCAGACACAGTCACTCAGTAAACAGTATATCAGTTATCAGTTACGTCGATTAATCAGTATTCAGTATTATCATAATTTCAGTTACAGTTCACATATTTATGCATGTATTCTCACACAGTCATGTTCATGTTATTCAGTCAGTTATTATTCATGCATTTGAACCCTTGCATTCAGACTTACCGCACTTTGCATACCAGTACATTCATACGTACTGACATATACTTTTCTTTTGCGCTATGGTGTTTTATACCATAGGTTCAAACTTACGGGACCAAGAGCATTCTTAGCGGTTCAGACGCTCAGCCAGCAGCAGTAGACTAGCAGTGAGTCCTCATCATTCGAGGATATTTTTTTATTTCATTATCTCATTCAATTTAGTATTTTAGTAGATAGAGTTTGTTGGGGGATTGTCCCATCAACTCCTTATTCAGATAGTTTAGTTTAGAGGCTTTTCAGACTAGATCTTCAGATAGTATTCCGTATTTCTTATTATGAAGTTTTATCAGATTTTATCATTTCTCTTTATCAGTATTACAGTTTTAATATTACGACATTTCAACCCATTATTCCATATTTTACAGTATTATTACTCAGTTATTGTAGCAGGTACCAGTCATGGGTTAGCTTATGGTCCTTTGAGATTATGAGCATCGTGTAGCATCCGGGGTACTAGACTCGAGGCGTTACAAACTTGGTATCAGAGCCTAAGGTTCAACAGTGCCCTTAGAAGTCTGAAAAGCCACATCTAGTAGAGTCTTGTGCATGAGTGTGTAGCACGCCAAACTTATGTACAGGATGCTATGAGATGTTTTAGGAACAATTTCCCTTCTTTCAGTATTCATGTCATGCGAGTGAGCATGAGCTCAAGTCAAAATCTCATTCTAATCCGCTTCTTCCTTTTGTTTACAAAATATGCCTCCTAGAAAGACTAACGAAAGAAGAACTGGAAACCAGTCAGCACATCAGCCCATTCAAAAAGATCCCCTGGATGAGAATGTCTCTCATGCAGAATTCTGAACTGCATTCACTACTCTAGCCAATTTAGTAGCGGCTCAGAATGAATGGCCAGCTGCTGTTCTAACCAACCCAGTGACTAATATTGCTGCAACTACGATTTGGGACTTCACCTGAATGAATCCTCTCTTATTCTCAGGATCTAAGTCAGAAGAGGATCCACAGAAGTTCCTTGATTAGGTTTAGAAAGTCATAGATATCATGGGAGTGACTTCCAGTAAGAGTGTTGATTAGCCGCCTATCAGCTACAAGATGTAGCCCATACATGGTTTAAGTAGTGGAATATAGACAGGGGTGCAGATGCAGAGCCCATAGAATGGGAAGAGTTTGGTACGGTTTTCTTAGATAGATTCTTTCCCTTAGAGCTTAAAGAAGCCAAGGTGTTAGAGTTCATCAATCTCAGATAAGGCAGTATGAGTGTGAAAGAGTATTCCCTCAAGTTTACTCAGTTAGCCAGGTATGCTCCCTATGTAGTAGCGGACAATAGATCCAAAATGAGCAAGTTCATGCCTGGGGTATTGGGTAGAGTGGTTAAAGAGTGCAAGACTGTGATGTTGATTAATAAGATGGACATATCTAGGCTTATGGTCCATGCTTAACAGTTTAAGGAGCAGAAGCTTAAAAAGAAGGAGAGAGAAAATAAGAGAGCTAGAATAGGTAGTTTCAGATTTGCACAACCTAAGTCAGAGGGTGTGAATCATTCTTAGTTCCGCCCAAAATCTGCAGCCCCAGTTCCATCTTCAGCTAGTGCACCAGTACCAAAGTTTAGGGATGACAGTCATGATGGGGCGCTCGACTCTAAGACCTAGAGTAGTGCAAGTGGTGTTCGTACCAACCCGTTTTACGAAGAAAGTGGTAAGAATCATAAGGGGTTGTGCAGAGCTGGTAGTGATGTATGTTTTGGATGTGGTGAGTCAAGTCACAAAATTTGAGATTATCCTAAGCCTGGCCCATGAAGTCAGCACAATCTTTTTTTTTCTCAGTTCGATCGCCCGAATTAGCAGGGTGCCACTTCCAGTGCCGCCAGTGGGCAGTGCCCAAATAGGTTTTATGCACTTTAGTCTAGTCAGGGTCGGGAAAGTTCTCTTGATACGGTCACTGGTACATTACAGACCTCTTATTTATATGTTTATGCCTTATTAGATCCAGGAGCTTCTCTACCCTTTGCAACTCTTTGTATAGCAGGTAACCTTAAAGCTAGACCAAATATTAACAAAACCTTTCTCAGTCTCTACCCTAGTGGGTCAGTCTATCGTATCCCGAATGGTATTCATGAACTGTTCGGTTATGATATCTCAGGAATTCAGGCTTCCAAATTTCAGTAGGAATATTAGTATGTGTAGAAAAGTAAAGGGTGGGAATGATGCCCAACTCGTCTTTACCTTTGTGCATAGTTTTGTACTTCAGCTATCACGGTACCTACTCAGGCCTTACATGTCAACTCTATGGTCACGAACCATGTTTATGCACTTTCTATAGAACCATGTGCGCTTCCAGTTCCCAGCATAAGGAGTTTTAGTTCACTCAGTAGTACGAATCATGTTCCATGAGTACAGAAAACTCCAAACTTAGGTCATGCAGCTCATGACTACTACTTTCATGCCTTACAACATGTTTAACCCCCATTACCATCTCGATTACAGTCATTATTATAGTCTCAGATATAGTATTAGCCTCGGTCTCAGTCCACTAATCAGATCCATAACTCAGTTCAGTTTCAGGAGTGGTTGACTATAGCATACAATTATCCATTACTCAGATTTTTAGTATTTTAGCACCTCAGTTTACAGACTCTTTCAGAATCATATCACATCCTTGGTATTGCATTCTCAAATAATATAGTTTTCATGATTTTGTGCTTAGTTATTTAATGTTATCCAGTCAGTCCTTACCTCGTATGCATAACACTTTACGATTTCAGTCTAGTTATTTAGGCTAATTACAGTTTATCTTGCAGACCCAGTATTTTGATATCCATAATTCAGTTAATCTGATAAGTTAGTATGCTTATGTATTCATGCTCAACACCCATGCAAATTTTTTTCGTAGTCTTAGGCGAAGGGTTGTACTATGGTAGAGAGTATAGTTGAAAGGATATTCAAGGGATATCTCTAAGTTTGAAAATTTTAGTTGCAGTGCATAAGGCTTAGCCACTTCATCTTAGACGATGTTTCATAGGCCATGACTCACAATACAGAACTTATTCAGGCCATTCCAAGATTTTCTTACCCCTCTAAAGCCGCAAGAACTCTATAGAAAGAGTGTTATAAAAAGGCTCCAGTCGAGTATAAGTTTTCAGCATAAGTTAGTTCGCAGAACTAGTGATTCAGTTTAGCAGTTAGACTTATAAGTTTGTATGGTCTGCCATCTTTATATTTATTCGTGCTATCCGAAGTCTTATGAATGTAATCGTTATAAGATGGACCAACCAGGTAGTTGCATGTTCAGCTCAGTTCATGTATCATGTCTCAGTTTTAGATCCTAGATATTCAATCACGACTCAATTCGTAGGTGCCCTGTGTATCATCCTATTTTTCCTCAGTATCTCAGCCAAGTCAGTATTCTTAGAGGGACAAAATATCCCAGGGGGAGATGCTCTATAACCCCCGAGCTATCATGTCCTAAACTCTCCATCTTCTTTTCATATAACAAATCTAGTTTGGAATGGTGGGTACTCATAGGTTGACCCTCAAGTTCTAATGTTAGCCATGATCCATGTATTCAGGGGCTTAGTTTAGTGCCTGATATTCAGTCCATGTATCATACTTCAGACTCAGAATGTCCCCAAGTCCCTCTAGTCAAAGTTCTTTAGCAGAATCAATCCGTTGAGGGAGCTACTTGGAAAGCAGAAGCAAACATGCGGACCAAGTATCCTCACCTCTTCTCCGCTACTCCAGACTCAACCCAAGGTAATGGATTTCCTTAAGCTTATTCAGTTTAATGCTCAGATTTCCATTACAAAATTGGTATCATTTACCATTACATATTTAGTAGTATGTTCATGAGTCAGTTCAGTCATGTATTCATGTATCAGATATGCATGATCAGTATGAGAAAGTCAGCTTATCAATACTCCAAGTCATGCATTCATGAATCAACTCAGTCATATACTCATGCATTCGATATGCATATTAAGTATGAAATTCAGCATGTCAGTAATATCAGTCCTATAGTCATATCCCAGATGTTCATATCCAGTAAGTAGATTTCGCCTACTAGTACTCTCAGTTCAGTCAGTCTCATTCAAGGATGGATGTTACCAAGGGGAAGATATTGTAAGACCCCACAAAATTCCTATCTTAATTCAATCCTTTAAGCTTGTTAAGGGGTCCCAGACTTAGAAAATTATAGCTATGTATTCAGACTTAGTTTATTTTTAGCCTTTGGAAGTTGGCAATCTCATATCGTGACCTTAATGTCCTTTAAATACCTATATCTTAGTGAATTCATAATTAGGAAGGTCAATAGGTATTCCCGAACAAGTTTTGGGTTTTTTGAACCTCATTTAAACCATGTTTGGAATCCCAAAACAGTGGACCGATGCGATCTTGGGGCGCCACGTTGCCCATCATGTTGGTTAATATTTTTCCCCAGCTATTAGCATGAAATACCAGTGAACCGGGGTGATCTTGGCATGATACATTGGATATCGCTTCAATGCCATCGACGTGCCACGTCGACCTGCACATTACTATGTCAATTTTTAGTCATTAAAAGACCCGTCCTCAAGGTTATTTAGGTCTTTTCCCCCCACCTATTAGCCCTAAAACATGAATTATCCCCTTTAGAGGCATAATACAATCATTATTCATAAAATTCTCAAGATCAAAACCCTAGGGCTATCAATTCAAAGATCAAATTCAAGAGATTTCACCATTGATTTCCAGAAATTCTTCAACAAGGTATGTAAAGTGTTCATCCAAGGGTCCCTTCCACCCTTGGAGTTCATAAAACTTCTTTCAAAAACATGAATTGTGATTGCAATGTTGTGGGATTGAAAGTAATCATGTTGATGTTGTGGTACGTGTTCCAAGTTGAAATCTTTATGTATTTCTTGATATTATGGTAGCATGTAAGTTGAATTTTGATTTTCTTATATTGAAACCCTTGAATTAGGAAGTCATGATGTATTAGCATTGTTGTTCATGCCCAAGTATAAAGATACGCCTATCATGTGTTTGATAAAATGCTAAATTGAGATTATGGTGCTTTTATGATCCTTTGGTGATCTAAATGATGAACTTATGCTATACCCAAATGTTCCTAATGTCTTCTACGCTAAATCTATACCTTGTATGTGTTTGATGGAATGCTCATGAGATTTTTTTAATGAAATTATGATGTGTTAGCATTCATGCCTATTCATGTGCAAGTTCATGACCTTCAAGTGATTGTGTTGTGAGTTGTTGACTATTGTCAAGTATTCAAGAATTGTCATGTCTTATTATTTTTATGCTATTGAGTCCTGGGGTATTTAATACCCCGACGATTTAGATGTGTGCCTAGAGCCAGTGTCAGTTATAGAACAATCTCAATCATGTCACGATCAGTAGTACTCTAGGTCAGTTACAAAACTCTGGAAAACTCAGTAAACTCAGTATCAATCCAGTCCCATTCAGTATTCAGTTCAGTCCTCAGTAGACTCAGTCAGATAATAGAACTCAGTAGTATTTCACTAGTCAATGGAACTCAGTAAACTTAGTTCAGTTCAATTAATCAGTATAATCAGTAATAGATCAGTCCAGCCTAGTATGAAATAGGAAACCAGTCCAGTGTCTATTCAGTTGGGAGTAGGATTCAGCACTGAGTGAACCCAAGGATGGGGGCTCACCCGCCAACAGAGGGTGTGTCGTTGAAGCAATCCTTGCATTCCAGAACTACGTAGCCAGCATAGGTTGATATATAACCCTACGAGTCTAGGGATAATACATCTCATTCAAGATCTCCTACCAGTAAGGGATTGATGGAAGAGCTCCCTGTCAAAGAGGGTTAACTAACAGCTTGTCTTTACCTATGGCATGGTACTGATACCCTTCCAACTGGGGTTACAGGTTGGACCCCACACAGTTTAGAAAGGGACATATCAGTTAGATGATTATCTTCCACTATCTCAGTCTTCCGTAAATAACTCAAATAGTTCTATGGATTTTAGGACTGTCAGATACATTCACTCAACAGTACAGAAATCAGCTAGTTCTATCAGAATTAGGACTGTCAGACACAGTCACTCAATAAATAGTATATCAGTTATCAGTTATATCAATTAATCAGTATTCAGTCTCAATATTCAGTATTATCACAATTTCAGTTATAGTTCACGTCTTCATGCATGTATTCTCACGCAGTCATGTTCATGGTATTCAGTCAGTTATAGTTCATGCATATGAACCCTTACCTCACTTTGCGTGCCAGTATATTCACACATACTGACGCATGCTTTACTTTTGTGCTATGGTGTTTTATACCATAGGTTCAGACGTACGGGCCATAGAGCAATCTTAGCGGTTCAGACGCTCAACCAACAACAGTAGACTAGCAGTGATTCCTCATCATTCGAGGATATTCTTTTATTTCATTATCTCATTAGATTCAGTATTTTGGTAGATGGAGTTAGTTGGGGGATTGTACCATGAACCTTTATTCAGACTATTTAGTTTAGAGACTTTTCAGACTAGAACTTCAGACAGTATTCAGTATTTCAAATTCTGATGTTTTATCAGATTTATCATTTTTCTTTCTTAGTATTACAGTTTTGAACCTAATGGCTTTCAGCCCATTATTCCACATTATACAGTATTATTACTCAGTTATTGCAGCAGGTACCAATCATGGGTTAGATTTGTGGTCCTTCGGGATTTTGAGCACCGTTTTGAGTCTGGGGTACCAGACTCGGGGCGTTACAAAAAACCCACTAAACCTCACCTCAAGAGCATAATGAAAGTATATAGAAGAAACCAAAAAAGTCTATGAAAGATATATGAACTCAAAGAAATATAGGAGTCCAAAAGACATCCCAACATTTTCCACAAAAGCCTCTAAACCATAAATACCAACAAAGTCAAGACATGCCACCGACTATGTCAAAAAGAATCCAAAAGTACCAAAAAAATAAATAAAGAACAATGAAATGACAGGGTATTTTGAAGGATGGAGGCTCACCACTTCATATCTGATCAATAGAACTACCTCACCGCCTAACACTGCACAGGAGCAATAGAAAAGTCCTCGTAACCTACATTATGAAATGATGCAGCGTACTGAGATGGTCAGTAGGGCGAGCACTGACATGTAAATCAAGAGATAGGGATAACATGATAGTTAAAACATTATCTTGAACTATGTAGCTGGCTCCATCCTAAAGGCACCCAGGGGCTATATGGGTTCTACTCTTCCTGCTGGAAGGGCCCCAGTCCATGTTAGTAGTATGTACCGAGGAAAGACTAAGGACACCAAGGCAATAGCCATCCAAAATATAATGAGTATCCAGACACATAGTTATATAGACCTCCCAATGTAGGCAAATGTGGTTTTCAGTGTTGGCCCCCCAGGACTAGACCTTTACGGTTAGCTACTCAATTCTCTTTAAGCCCAAATTAAAATAGTTTGGAGATAAACCAACCATTAACTAAGGAGTCACTTATTAAGGCATTTACCTACTTTATATCGTCATACCAATATGCTTGCAAGCTAAATCATTTATGCCAAACTAGTTCATTTAACCATTAGAATCCCAAGTTCCATTTAAAATCCAAAACCATGAACTCCAAGGGCATTCCAAATCCATTATTATCAATTAATGCAATGCAATATTTCAAAAGATAAGTTAAGTTATGTACAATCCTTATTTAAATCAAAGTTAACAAAGTGGGTTGAGGTTAATGCCATTACCAAGCCGAAAATTCATCAATTTTGGTGAAACCCATGTCACTCATTTCAACCATTATAACAATGCACCAATTCAATCCTAAAACCATCAATTAAAGCATGAATAATACCTATAAAACACGAGACAAGTAATTTAAGTAATAATAACCAAAACCCCTCAACCAATTTCAAACCTATCAATTCAAATCACATGAATATTCAATAAATTAATAATATAATGTAAAATTCAAGTTAAGAAAAGAGCAACATGCCTAAAATATAGGAGACTTGGAGAGAAATTGGAGTTTGGATCCCGGAGTAGTAATTTCCTGGAAAACCCTTGAACTTTCTTGGGTTGGAAGTTAATGAAGAAAAGAATGGTGTTTGATCTTGATAATTAAAGGGAAAAGGGTTAATTCGGTGTTTTAAAGTTGTTTAAGGGGTAAAGGACCAAAACTCCCCTCACCCCAAGTGATAAAACAAAAACTAGATAAAATTAACATAACAACATGGTACGCAGCTATCGCGGAGGGTAGCCATCGTGGCACACTCCTATCACAGAGCATATCATGGACCCTTACTACCTCAGGGTCCCAAAAGGACCTTGAACCTGTTTCGAAAATTCTAAAACTTCTCTAAAATATCCTTTTAACATTCCTTATATTGATTCAAGTAAAAAGTTAACATTACACACATGGGAGGTCAAAAATAAAATGATCAAAATTTTGTGGGGTCTTACATTATCCCCCCGGATCTTTCATCCCCGAATGATAAGTTAGGATATTTTTGCACGATAATAGAAAGAACACAGTAGAATCCAAGGAAAAACACAAATTTCCACAAGAGGGAAATAAAACTCATACCTTAAGCACTTTCATCCAACGTTGGAAACAAGAATGGGTACTTAGCCCTTATATCTTCTTCAGCATCCTGTGTAGCTTATTCTACCTTTTGATTTCTCCAAAGAACCTTCATCGAAGCTATATCCTTAGTCCTTAATCTACGAACTTGACTATCCAATATTTCAACCGGTATTTCCTTATAGGAAAACAAATCCTTAACACCAACATCTTTAGGTGGCATTATCAAATAGGGGTCACCCAGACACTTCTTAAGTATGGACACATGGAAAATAGGATGAGTCAAATTTAAATTTGCTGGTAACTCTAACTCATAAGCAACATTCCTAATTCTCCAACCAATTTGGTACAGACCAATGTAATGGGGACTGAGCTTTCCTTTCTTTCCAAATCTCATGACTTCTTTTACAGGAGAAACCTTCAAGAATACCCAATCTCTTACATCAAACTCCAACTCCCTCCGCCTTATATCTGCATAAGACTTTTGGCAACTTTGGCCAGTCTTAAGTCTTTCTCTAATCATCTTCACCTTCCCCATGGCCTGATGAACCAAGTCAGGGCCAAACAAAATAGTCTCACACACCTCATGCCATCCAATAGGAGACCTATACCTTCTACCATAAAAAGCCTCAAAAAGGGCTATTTGAATGCTGGAGTGATAACTGTTATTGTAAGCAAATTCAATTAGAGGCAAATGGTCAACCCAACTACCTTTAAAGTTAATTATGCAGTCCCTTAGCATATCCTCCAAAGTCTAAATAGTATGCTCTACTTGTCCATCCATTTGAGGGTGGAAAATAGTTCTAAGGTTCACCTGAGTACTCATACCTTTCTGAAATGAATGCCAGAAATAAGAACAAAACTGTGTATCTCAATCTGAAATGATGGACACCAGTGCCCCATGCAACTTTACTATCTCCTGAATGAACAACCTAGCATAGTCCTCTCCTGAGTAGTTAGTCCTCACAAGTAAGAAGTGATCAGACTTAGTCATCCTATCCATAATGACCCAAATAGAATCATACTAGTTGAGAGTTCGTGAAAGACCCATAACAAATCTATTTTAATTATCTCGCACTTCCACATGGAAAATTCTACCTCTTGGGATATGCCACCAAGCCTCAAATGTTTTACCTTGATTTGTTGACAAACTATACATCTAGCAACAAAATTTTCCACATCCCTCTTTATATCCACCAGTAGATTTCCTTCAAGTCCTGATACTTCTTGGTCAAATCTGGATGAACTGTATATCTGGACTTATGAGCCTCAGCCAAAATCCTTTTTTTTAGCCCATCCACATCAGGAACACACAACCTTCCTTTATACCTCAAGATGTCATCTCCCCTTATCTCGAAAGCCTTAACCTTTTGCTGGCCCACATCATCTTTAATTTTCATTAGTATGGGATTCATAACCTATTTATCCTTGACCTCAGCACCAAGAGGCAACTTATCTACTTCCTGAACAATCGTTCATCTATCCTCAGAGTCTAAAATATAAACTCCTAAGTTAGCCAGCCTGTGAATATCCTTTACCAACCTTTTTTTCTCCTCTTTAACATGAGATAATATCCCCATAAATAACCTGCTAAGAGTATCAACAATAATTTTAGGTTTACCTGGATGGTAGTTCTAGCTCATGTTGTAATCCTTAAGCAATTTGAGCCATCGCCTCTACCTAAGATTTAATTCCTTCTGTGTAAACACATACCATAAGGTCTTATTATCTGAATAAATACCCATATGCACTCCATACAAATAATGACACCAAATCTTCAAAGCAAAGTCCACAACCACCAACTTTAAATCATGAGTTAGATAGTTTCTCTCATGGACCTTAAGCTGCCTAGAAGCATAGGATACAACCTTACTATACTTCATAAAAACACAACCCAATCCCACACGAGATGCATCACAATACATAAAAATCCCATCAGTACCCTTGGGTTGGGTCAAAATAGGCTTAAAAGTCAACTTATCCTTTAATAGCTCAAAACTACCTTCAGAAGCATTGAACCATAAAAACTTAACCTTTTTCTAAGTTAACTTCATCATCCGAGCAACAATAAATAAGAACTATATGAACCTTCAATAATACCTAGCCAAGCCCAAGAAGCACCTAATGTTGGTTAGAGTCCTGGGTCTAGGCCATTTCTTAACCGCCTCAACTTTTTAAGGAACTACCTTGATCCCTTCACTAGAAATGACATGCCCAAGAAAAGTCACAACATATTTGGCCTTTTAGAGTTTACAACACAATTCAGAGGTGATTGACATGATCCTTTTCACTTTTGGAGTATACCAAGATGTCATCAATGAAGACTAACAAACAAATATAGAAACTGCCTAAAAACCCGATTCATAAGATCCATGAAAGTAGTTGGAGCATTAGTTAGCCCAAATAACATAACCGAAAACTCATAATGGGCATATCAGGTCTAGAAAGCAGTCTTGGGAATATCGACCTCCCTAATTTTAAATTGGTGATAACCTGAATAGAGATTAATTTAAGAGAAACACCTATTACCTTGAAGCTGATAGAAGAGAGAAGAGTTATCAATCCTAGAAAGAGGGTACGTATTCTTTACTAACCTTATCTAATTGGCGATAGTATATACACATCAAAAGAGACCCATCTTTCTTTCGCATAAAAAGTACAGGATCACCCTATGGAGAAATACTAAGACGGATAGAAACCTTATCAAGAAGATCCTTCAACTACTCGTTTAGTTCTTTTAGTTTTGCTGGAGTCATCCCATAAGGAGGAATAAAAATTGGATGGGTATTCGGTAGAAGATCAATCCCAAAATCTATCTCCCCATCGGGAGGAATTCTAGGAAGATCATCCGAAAAAACTGTAGGAAATTCATTAACCACAAGGGCCGATTGCAAAGAGGGACTCTTAGAATTTGAATCTTTAACCTGAACTAGATAATACAAGTTTCCCTTGGAGAGCATTTTCTCAGCTCTAAGATAAGAAATAAACTTCTCTTTGGGTACAGAGTAACTCCCTCCCCATTCAATCTCAACTTGATTAGGAAAATGAAAATTGACCTTATGGGCCTACAATCTATAGAAGCATAGCATGAACGGAGCCAATCCATCCCCAAGATTACATCAAAATCCACTATATAAAGTTTTTTCAAATCCACCAATGTCTCCCTATGAAGAATGGACACCTGATAACCCTTATAGATTTTTTTAGCAACAATATACTTACCCACAGGAGCAGAAACAGTAAAGGGATCAAGAAAATTTTCAGGATCAAAACCAAAGTACATAAGGGGTAACATAAGATAGGGTAGAACCCAACTCAAACAAACAATAAATATTACGGGAGAAAAGTTATAACATACCAATAACAATATTAGGGGATGCCTCAAATTCATGAAGAGTAGCAAGTGTATAGAGATGATTCTGACCATTATTGGTACCTGAGGTGGCGCCTTTAGGTGCAGGAGTTGAAGAAGTGGTGATCCAAACCTTATTAGCATGGTGAAGCTGTCCACAAAAATAGCAAGGAGGATAAGGTGGGTATGACTGAGCTGCACTGACCTAAGACTGAACACCATGTGCCATAGGACCACCACTAGCCTAAAATGATGATCACCCTAAGGCTTAGGATAAGTAGCACTAGCTGTAGAATAAAAATTTACCTAATTCTTCTTTTTAGTTTACTGCTTACCATCTCTCCTACTGTTCTTTTTACCTTTACCCTACTTTGCATATCTAAACTTCTAATTCTACCTTTCTCCTATCTCTACCTATTTCCTTTTCTTATTCTCCACCTGTTGCTTATAAACCACCAAGATGGATATGTCCATATCATTATTCAGCATGGTAGCCTTACACTCTAACACCAAATCACAAGAAAAACCAGAAGCAAACTTCCTTATTCTAGACCTCATACTAGGCACCAACTCTGGAGCATAACAAGACAACTATTGGAATTTCAGTGTGCACTCATTAACACTTATCTTACCTTGCTTCAACTTCACAAACTCTTTGGCCTTAGACTTTGATAAAGTCAAAGAAACACCTCATTTTAGATGATGATACGGTCACTATCGAGGTATAGTAACCTAACTAAGGTTAGGGTCGAATCCTAAAGGAACACGTTATTTGTAGTTATCAGTAGTTTTAGTCTACAGGTAGTACTAGAGAGTAGATGGGGAGGGATTTTTTAGTAGTAATCTCGAGTAAGTAACAATATTAACTCAGGTTGAAATCAGTTCTAGGCGAACACTAGGATTATATTCCCCTTGGCATCTCAACTCTGTAGGTTTATAATGCATTGTAGATCCAACCCAATACACTGTTTGCAGAATCAATAAATTATGTATCTCTTATAGTCTTTTGAATGAGTAGGAGGATTTTGCCTTTTTCCTATTGATTCTCAGGGTGTCACATTATTAAACTGTTGGTCCTAGTTAATTATTACCTTTTAAGTCTCAAGTTATTAGATGAAGTCTAATAAGCATTCATATATACCGTTGTGCTACAATGGATCGACTATTAACAACCCAAATTACTGTTGTCTTTATCTTTTCCTAGTTACTACCCCTTTGTTATAGCAAGTAGTAATATCTAGGTGGGATTTTAACATTTTCAACCACTAAGACAACTATTATAATGAAGATAAAGCAATGCATGCCATGGGTATGGGTTTCCCATCAACAATCGCACTTCCCCTACTTCGTTAATCTACCAGGGTTTCCACAACTATAGATCTGGGTTTTAGCCGCTAATGATTATGAAGAAATTAATAACCTTCATGTTGAAAATCAAAGATGAAATCACAATGATAAGATAAAAGAAGACCCACAACGATAAATTGAATAATCAAGAAAAGTCAATACAATGAAATCCCAAAATCAAAGATGGATCTTGAAATCAAAATATGTTTACCAAGATCAAAGATGTATCTTTAAATCAAAATATGTTTACCAAGATCAAAGATGTATCTTTAAATCAAAATATGTTTCTAAGTGTTAAAAATATTGAACCTCTACTAAAAAGTACATAAAGGATATTTATAGTACAATAGAAAACCCTAAAAACTAAGCCCAAACGAAACAAGATAAATTAGGGTTGGTGGATGCCCGCTTCCCACACTCGTGGTTTAGTTTCGGCCGCGGGTTGTACTTGAGGTCTGCTCCGGGCACAGGTTCCAGCCGTAGGTACCAGATTGAAATTTTCCTTTAAGTCTGCTCTCAAGATTTTGGACTTTTGATACTTGCTTTGTGTACCTATGATCCGTAGGTCCTACCTACAGTCTGTGGGTCAACTTAGTATATGTCGAGAGTCAGTTTTTCAGCTCTTTTTCGCTTCTCGAACGTGTTTTGATCATGATCAAGCCGAAAAACATTCCAATCATCCGTAATTGCTCCAAAAGTGGCCAAAAAACCTTTTTCACTATTTTTACAAAATTATCATCCAAATTGTGGTTTATGCAAAACATACCTAAAATAGATCATATCTAACAAAAAGGCCTTAGAAACCTGCATATTTTCCTCGTTTTAAGATTTGAAAGTGTTATATTTCTACAACACATCAACACCTTCAACTTAGAACGTTTACATGTCCTTAGGAAACAAAAACACAACAAAATTAAAATGACGCTTAATTAAGAGATTCTAAGATATTCAAGGCAGCCAATTATCACCTTAAGTTCAAATAACACCATCCCCTCCTATATCTCTTTCTGAAACCAACTGTGTATAATTTTGAAGCACAATATTATGACGCAAAGGAATCAAGATATGTCAATAACATTAGAAACAAAGTACCAGACATATGTACAAATTACACTACTCGAGACAAGTAAATAGCTAGTAATATGACTCAAGTGCCCTTACAACAAAAATATCCCACTCACCCATATAAAATCTGCATGTCAATGCAGGGATGGTCAAGAGACACTCACACTCAACAAAGAAGTTCCATTCAATGCATGTCAAATACCATAGGCTTGCCCTTATTTTATTTACCTTAGCATTCACATAGTCAAGTCAGGGTCACTATAGGATTATACTCGGCTTGTGATGTAGGCTTGGGGGTTGATATGATAGATATGGACATTTAAAGTGACTAAGCCTCCTTGGCACTACATTAACTTTTGGGTCTCACTTACTAGACAATTTCCTTTTATTCCACCCTTATTTCTCCTTTTTATTCTTTTATGCGCATTTAGGCTGGGTGTGATCTTTTTATTTTTTCTTTCACTTTTTCATAATTTTTTTAACCCACACCTAGCCCTACTAACATTTTCTTTTATTTTACCCTTCTTCATACCCATTTTACACTACACACCCTATAATAGCCACCCTCAACTTAGGCTTTTTGCTTGAGATGAGGTGCATAATATCTAAGGAGGAACAGGGCCAAAATAAGTAACATGTAACACAAATGAGAAGGTGAAAGACGTAACAATAAAAATAGGCTATAAGGCTAAAAAATAGGGATCAAGGGATATAATTCACACATAGAAGGTCATTTAGGCTAAAAGTGGGCTAAAATAAAAAATGGCCCATGATCCTTTCCTAACCAACTATCCTTCAACCTAGGCAAGACTAACCAGGCAAGTTATGAATTTAACATACAGAGGGAGCTAGGTAGCATCTCACACTCACATAACATTAAGTCAATATCACCAACTACCACCTATTTAGTTCATATAATTATTAGCAAATGGTTATCATGCCCCTAATACTAATGCCATAACAAGATCCATAAAGTTTCACATATATGTACATCAATCACAGTTATAAAAAATCAATCAAAATATGACTACAACCCTAAATACTCAAAATCTCCTGATTACAAAAAACATCACAAAACAAAACCCAATACACCTAAATATGTCGGCTCTACTAGGAACAAAACTCCCAAGAAAAGAGGAACGACAACAAAAACCCCAAGAGGACATCAAGATCCATAAGCCATCCCACCTCTAACTAAAAATTATGCATTGTCCCCAATACATAAAACCAAAATAAGAGAGTTAGGAATATACCTGTGGCACCATAGGTGTGAAGATCCGATGTCAAACATGCAATACAAATACAAACAACACAATACCTTGGGTTGCCTCCCAAGAAGCGCCTGATTTACGATTATGGCACGACTTAACTCCCTTGACTACTCAGACTTTGTCAAGGTTCGTCTCTTTACAAACTCTAACTTCTTTTAGGTTTCCTATGTAATGTTTCACACACTACCCATTTGTTTAAAATGGAGTATCACCATCACGCTTTACCTCAATAGCACCATATGGGAACAACTTAAATATAGTATACGGTCCAATCCATCTGGACCTCAGCTTTCTAGTAAACAGGTATAGTCTTGAGTTGTACAGCAAGACTAAATCACCGATCTTGAACATTATCTTAACTAAATTTTTGTCATAGTACAACTTCATTCTTTCCTTATATATGGATGAACTCTCATAAGCATAGAGTAGGAATTCATCTAAATTATTGACTTTGCTCAGCCTTAAATTTACTGTATCACGCTATTGAAACTTCAGCCTTTTCAATCCCTAAAGTTCTGTATGCTCTAGTTTAACTGGTAAGTAACATGCTTTGCCATAGACAAGCTGATATGGAGAGGCACCTGTGGGAGTTTTATAAGCTATCTGATAGGGTCACACTGAATCATCTAACTTCCCAAGCCAGTCAGTCCTATTGGCATTCTCAGTCTTTGCCAATATTGACTTTATTTCTCAGTTGGAGACTTCTACTTACCCACTACTCCATGGATGGTAAGGTGTTGCCACCCTATGCCTAAAACCATATATATCGAGTAAAGACTTGAAAAACTAATTGCAAAATTAAGAACTATCATCACTAATGATTGCATGAGGGGTGCCAAATCTGGAAAAAATGTTTCTCTTTAGAAAAATAGTAATACTTCTACCTGTATTGTCTGGAAGTGAAACCACCTCCACCCATTTTGATACGATGTCAACTGCTACCAGAATGTACCTCATGCCATAAAAGCTCAAAAATGGACCCATGAAATCGATTCCCCATACATCGAATAACTCCAACTCTAATATAGGTGTCATAGGGAGTTTATAGCATTAAGAAATATTCCCTTTATGCTGGCATTGGACACAGGCTTGTGTAAATCATAAGCATCCTTGTAGATTGTAGGCTAATAAAACCTACATTGTAGAATCTTATGGGTTGTCCATGTACCACTATGATGGCCCCCAACTGGTGATGTATGACAAGCTTCTAGAATGCTTATCATATCCATATTTGGTATACATTTTTGAATTATTCCATCGGCACAAACCCTAAATAGATATGGATCATGCCAAAAGAATTTCCTTACATCACGCATAAATCTGCATCACTGCTGGAAGGATAAGTCTTCTGGAATAAGATCACTTGACAAGTAGTTGGCAAAATCAGCAAACCAGGGAATCAAATCATGAGATGTTGCTAGCACACGCTCATCTGGAAAGTAATCATCTATCTCAAGATCGTTCCTTAGTTTTTGGGTTGTCTTTTCTTCAAATTTGGCTAAGTGGTTCGCAACTTGATTCTTTTTTCCTTTTTGATCCTTGACCTCAAAAACAAACTTTTGCAATAAGAGTACTCAATGAATCAATCGAGGTTTGGCATCTTTCTTTGTTACCAGATATCTCAATGTTGCATGGTCAGTGTAGACTACCACCTTGGTGCCAATCAATTAGGACTAAAACTTCTCAAAAGAAAAAACCACCGCAAGTTTCTCCTACTCTTTAATAGTGTAATTTTTCTGTGTGGGGTTTAAAGCTTTGCTTGTATAATAAATGGGATGCAAGATATTTGTTTGGCCAAGGACAGCACCTAAGGCCACTCTGCTAGCATCACACATTACCTCAAAATGTGTAACCCAGTCTGGTGACACAATAATAGGCACCGACATCAACCTCTCCTTTAGATATTTGAAAGCCTTGAGACACACATCATCAAATACAAACTTTACCCCCTTCTATAAAGGTTTGCGCAAGGGAGTTGCAATTTTTGAGAAGTCTTTGATGAATCTTCTATAAAAACCAGCATGACCCAAAATACTATGTATAACTTTAACTGATACTGTCAAAGACAATTTCTCAATCACCTGTATCTTTTCTTTGTCAAAATCAATGCCATGTTTAGAGATCTTGTGCCCTAGCAATATACCTTCTTTCACTATGAAGTGTCATTTTCCCAATTTAACACTAAACTGCATTCTTCACATCTTTATAATGCATTAGCTAGATGGGCTAGGCAATCATCAAATAAATATTCAATACTAAAAAGTCATCCATGAATACCTCAATCGTATTTTCCACCATGTCAGATAATATGGACATTATACATATCTGATAAATGGCAGGTGCATTGCAAAATCCAAACAACATCTTTTTAAATGCAATGGTCCCAGAAGGGCAAGTAAAGGTAGTATTTTTTTGGTCTTCAGGAGTAATCGATATTTGATTATATCTCAAGTACCAATCAAGAAAACAATACCAACCCCTACTGGCAGGTCTGTCCAGCATTTGATCCATGAATGGCATCAAAAAATGGTCTTTTTGTGTCCATTTGCTTAACATTTTATAATCCATGCATACTCTCCATCCAGTCACTGACCTTATTTGTACTAACTCAATATTTTCATAAAGAACCACTGTGATCACCCTTTTTTGGTACGCATTGAACCGGGCTAACCCACCTACTGTATCCAATAGGAAAAACCACCCCAACATCTAACTATTTAATTATCTCCTTCTTCACCACTTTTTTTATAGGAGGGTTGAGTCATCTCTGATTTTGAATACTGGGAATGCTATTTTACTCAAGCTATATCTTATATATACGTATACCTGGTGGGATCCCCATAATGTCAATAATGGTCCGTACAATAACTTTCTTAAACTTTTGTAATACCGATATCAATGCCTCTAATTGTGCTCCTACTAAGTCTGCTGCAATGATTATTGATAAGTTATTGTTGGTCCCCAAGAATCACACTATAAGTAAGGAGGGAGGACCTTCAATTCTAATATCGGTGGTTCTTCAATTGATGGTCTTGTAGGAGGTGTGGTTCTATTCTTTAATTTAAGATTGAGCTTCTTCGGGGGGGTACTTGTAAGAGCCTATGCCATGTAGGGCATGGACCATCTCATCATATTTAGTTATTCCATCGCTCTCAAAGTTCATGATTATCATGGCCAAGGTTTATACCCCTTATATTTTCTCTAAAGGCACGTCAAGTATGATTCTATCATCATCCACTATATCTATCACTGCCACAACTTTTATGTTATCGTGCTGCTGTACTATGATGCATATATTCAATATAATTTGGTTATCCTTCCACTTGAAAGTGATTTTTTCCAATTCCATGTCAATCAATATTTTTCCAATAGCTACGAATGGTCTACCCAGTATGATTGAAGAATGGGTATCCATTTTACAATCTAGAATCATGAATCTGCCAGATAGCTAAATGATGTAACTTTTATCTCCACGTCATGTATAATACCCACTAGCTCCTTTACAGTTGAGCCATTCATCAATAGCCTTGTAGAAGTAGGTTTGAGTTCTCCCAAACCTAGTTCCTTGTATATTACCAGTGGTATAAAATTTATTCCTGCTTATAAATCACATAGGGCCTGGTTAACCTCATAAGGCCCAACAAAACATGGGATGGTCATTGCGCCTGGATCCCCTTTCTTTTCAACTGAAGTAGTGTGAAAGCTTGAGCTAAATTCATTAACTATGTTTTGGAGATATTTGTAAAGCCATTCATCATCACCATCACTATCAAAATCATTATCGGTACAACTCAGCTTCCTAAAATCTGCCTTAGATGGCTTACCTGCATCAACTTCCTTCTTCTTGGGCTCATTAGAAGAAGGTAAATAATGCTCCTCAAGTAAGGAGTCATCCCACGTATCAATGTTCATAAAGTGAACAAGTGTTTGAGGGCTTTGCACATTATCATCAGGTACTACTACGGGCTGTCTCTCCACGAAAGTGATAGAGATTTTCCCACACTGCTGCTCCAACTACTTGATAGCATTTTTATGTGACTCCACCTTTTGGGCTAATCTTGAAATTTCAGCTTTAAGTTCATTTAAGCAAGCTACTGGACTCTATTGTTCCCTCATCAACATGGTCAACATCTCTTCTATTCTAGACTCTGTCTCTCATCTGCCTAGTGGAATATGCTTATCTTTCTTATCCTGATTGTTCTAATCTTGATTTCATTGCCCTTGGGCTTAGAAACCCACCAACTAATAATATACACATTTCTCCTCGTCAAATACCCCTAATCCATGTACTTTCAAAGAATTGATAGTTGCAAATTGCTTGACCAACTCACCAATTTCTATCCGTAATAATGAAATCTCCTGGGCTCCAGTATCCTCAGCTACTCTCTATGTACTGGAAACTCCAATGTAACACATATTAGAACTTATCTCAACCTCTCAAGTTTACTACCTACGATTAGTAAATGATATCTAATCCATAATACTCGATGCTATCTCCTATCATGATATCATGAAGGCTCCTCCAGAAATAATGTCTACCATTGCTCTTAAATTAGTAGTTAGGGCTCTATAAAATATCTGTGATAAGTTGATCTCGAATATCTGGTGGTTGGGTACCATACTCAGTCTCTTCTTGAATTGGAACCATGCATCATACATAGATTATGAGTTAAGTTGCCTTAAATTGTAAATCTCATCCTTGAGCTACAATATCTTGGATGAAGGAAAGAACCTGTTCAAGAATTGTATGCGTAGCTCCTTCCATGCAGTAATAGATCCTCTAGGTAGTTCACCAATCCATAATGATGATTCTCCAATAAGCGAGAAAGACAACATCCTTAGTCTTAGTGCCTCTTGATATACCATCGGTATGGTATATGAAGTGCATATCTCACTACTGTTTGCCAAGTACATGTTTGTGTCATCTGCCGGTAACCTCACAAACACACCCTTCAAGTATAAGAGCTGAATTATAGAGCTGGAGATATTGAACTTTATATCAGGAGATAAGGCAAGAGGAATAATGGCTCCTATATCAGCTGATTCATCATATCCCAAATCTTCTTTATCATCAACATACGGCTAAACAAACTTACATATTGGAATCGCTTAAGGTCGGATTCTATTATGACTTCCATCGAGTATTTAATTGTAGGATCTTCTTTGAAATCGGTGAGAGTAAGGGATAGCCCCTTCTGACATCCCACTATTTAAATGTAGGATCTTCTTTGAAATCGGTGGGAGTAAGGGATAGCCATTACTCCATGTGCTAGACATACTCCGGCATATGCCCAATTAAGAAGAAAAAGAAAAACCTGTAAACAAAACAAATTCAATCAACAAATCAACACCATGATCCACGATAACGACGCTAATTTCTTTGATGACGTCCAAGCAACACCTACTTTTAGATGATAATACGGTCACTGTCAAGATATAGTTACACAATAAATGTTGGGGTCAATCCCAAGGGAACACCTGGTTTGTAGTTATCAGTAGTTGTAGTCTATAGGTAGTACTCAAAAGTAAATAGGTGGATTTATTTTTAGTAACTCGAGCAAGTAAGAATATCAACTCTGGTTGAAATTAGTTATGGGTGAACACTAGGATTGTGTTCCCCCTGGCATCTCAACTCCTTAGGTTTATAAAGCATTGTTGAACCAACCCAATACCTTGCATGCAGAAATGATAAGTTATGTACCTCCTACAGTCTTTTAAACGAGTAAGAGGATTTCACCCATTACCTATTGAGTCTCAGGGTGTTGCGTTACTAACCCTAAACCTGGTCCCGGTTAACTATCACTTTTTGAGTCTCAAGTTATTAGATGAGGCTAATAATCATTCACATATACCGTTGTGCTGCAATGGAACAACTATTAACCCCCTAAATTACTATTGTCTTTATCATTTGACACAGCCCAAACCAGGGCCTTGTCGTAATAGCCAATACTAAGCCCAACCAGGATTGAGAACTGCCCCCGTAACCCAACTCGACCACCAAATATATACCTTAATCCGGCTAATGTCTGAACATATAACAAGGTAGAATATTCACCCATGTGGTGACTCTGGGATAAGTCTATATTTGAGACCAACCCAACCAAATCCAACCACCCAATAACCAACCTAAACCTATACGGAAACATAAGCCAATATCATGATAATAAGCCAATGAATGAATGTATATGAACCATAACCAATTTATACCATACCCAAATCTACAGTTGTCCATAAAAAGCCTCTAGACAAACCAAAGAGTACCTAGTCGGGACATACCCCCAACCATAGCTAAAACCAAAGTCAATGAAAGACGAGAAATATGTAAAGTAAACCATGACATGAAATAGATAACTTCTGAATTATGGAAGCTCACCACTTCAATCCAACATCAACTATCCCCGAATCCGATCACTAAGCAGGAGAAGTAGAATGGTCGATTCCTGCATAGCGTGGGTATACAGCCGCCCAAAGATGGGTTAGTGGGTGACACTAGCATGCACTTAGGATAAGGATATGATAATTCCATTTACAAAGCCAAGTAAAACCATACATAACAAATACAACCATAAATATATATAACCATACCAGGAAAGGGAACCAGGTTTAGCATGTATTTAAAACCTTTTCCTGGGACGTATAGTTTTGCCGTCCTAATCTATCCATGGGCTATATGGGTTCAACTTCCCCTACTGAAAAGGCCCAGTGCGTGTGTACACATGACCAGGGAAGAAAACCTATGATGACTAGTACATCCCCTAAAATATAGTGTGACATCATGTACACTATCACCAAGATCAACCTCACATCGCCAAATATGGGTTTCCAGTTTTAGTACCCTGCAACCTCCACCTTCCATGGCTTTGGTACACAACCTGCAATTATTGCCCAATTAAAAGCATTACCAAGAAACCAACCAATCCATTTACCATTTGCTAACCAAGGCCATTTAGTAGTGGTATCGTCATACCGACTATACTTGCAAGTAATATCCATAGCCAACCATAGATAGGTTTAAGGGGACTTCCAAGTTCCCTTCTATTTACCCTATTAAACCACTTGGGGGATTTCATATACCCCACAAACATAACCATTTTCACATCCACCAAGGCTTTACTATTTAATCCTTCCAAACCATGTACACCATTTATACCATCTAAAACTATTTCCTAACCATTTTATACCATGCCAAACATTTAAAGCATTTATATCAATTAAACTGTTAAAATTATGTAAAACCATCCAAATCCATTTTAGGTTCCACTTCCAAACCAAACCATGCAAGAGTTCCAATGAAAGTTCAACAATAGAGTGAAAACATTCTTTGAGGGATTTTATCAACCATGTTGAAGGCATACCTTTACCAAGATCAAAACCTATGCATAAACCACCATAATTAGGGTTGCTCAAGACCCATTTGTTAAACCATAACCAACCAATAACCACATATCAAACTATGAAAAACATAGTTTAACCCAATACCAAACAATATGCATTAAGATCCTACTCATATATTTTGAAAACCACTATTCATGATCCATAAGTCATTGTTTAAAACACAATACATATGCCTTTAGTTGGAACTAACAATAAGGGAAGGGGTACATGCCTTATACAAGAAGATTCATGGAAGATATCTCAACCTTTGAGCCCTATGAAGAACACATGAAGAAACCCTAGCCTCCAATCTTCAAGAGAATGTTTGAAGGAGTACTTAAAGTGTTTTAATCTTTTAACAAGTGTTATAGAAGGCCATCAAGGGTTATATAAAGTGGGGACATAAGGGTCTTGAAGTAGGAAATATCCGGACTATCCTTGACTTAAGATTAAAACAAGCCATGAAGTTGGGTATGAATCACCCTTACCATCCATATTCTAGGGTACGAGTGGTACCCCAAATTGTACCAAAGACCATGCCAAGACCCTATCTACTGGTTTCTATACGACTTACACCTTCCTACTTGTACCTAAGGGTCTGAGTGGTAGACCAAACCGTATCCACCAATCGTACCTTGGGCAGATTCCACAAGACAAGCTAATCAAGCTCCATACGACTTGCCTTACACCACTCATATGTTCCTATATGATTTGTACCCTAGTGAAACATATCTTGGGCAGTAACTGAGCCAACCATACTACCTAGGGTACAAGTGACCCCTCAAGAAAGACCCTAATTCATATTCAAGGGTACAATTGGTACCGTTGAGCCTTATTAATTTCAGTAAGTCCAAAACTTAGGAAATTTTGCAAGAGTCAAATTCCCGGGGTGTTCTAGTCTCCCCCACAAGGATCATTCATTCTCGAATGATGAATAAAGGTAAGAATGAGCATGAGGTAACACATTAATACACATCAAACTTTCCTTTAATCCATAATAAAAGACAAGGATACAAACCAAGATGAGAATATCACCATACATAATCAAAACATGATTTACACCCCAACACCACTATTCTAACCTCTAACTAAGTTAAAAAATAAAAATGCGAGAGAAACCATTCCTCAACTTTAACCAAGTTAGAAACCAAGATAACATAAATAACATATAACCTATGCACGAGTTTCAGAAGAAACAACGTGGATACTTGGAATCCATGTCCTCCTCCTCATCCCAAATGACTTTCTTGGACCTTAGTTCCACCATGGAACCTTTACCGAAGCCATACCCTATTTGTTCGCAACCAGCAAACATACCCTCATCAGAAAAAACAAAGAATCTGAGATACCAATACCACCCAAAGAACCCAATCAACCTAGGACCATCCACACCTTACCCCAACACAACACATAGAGTACCAGATGAATGGGCTCATGCTAAAAGGCAAGTCTAATTCGATTTAGAATTTACCAAGACACACCACCACGAAAGCTTGATTCTTGCTATACACCACTGATTCAATGTTCAAGCCTATCTAAAGCATAAAAGAGCTAACTTAGGCCACCGGGCTTTACTCCTTACCCCTATCCCGAAATACTCCTCCTCTTTCATCACCATTATAATATAGGTATCGTGAGTAATAGGCATAGACAAACCATATTCAACCATTATAACCATAACCTCCATCCTATAATTTAGCATTCGAAACCATACAATGATCAAACAATGAAAGCATTGTATAAAACCATGCCTTTCCAAAACTCTCAAGCACCCAACACAACTATTGGTACATCTACCAATCACAACATTGAAGAATACGACTAATATACCCGCACTATGATCTATATTTCTAGGGATCTAGCACTACTTAATATTTCACAAAGGATTTTTACCCCCTATTACTTTCCTAAACATTTCCTATGACAACGACCTTACATTACCTTCCAAAACCTATACTCTAGTAGTCACCCTAGACTCTCCCCAACTGAGGGACTTCTACATTCCCCATTTCAACAAATCACCATAATTCCCAAACCACTACTACCCTAGCACAAGAAGAGTTATTTAAGAAACCAAATTACAAGAGTTACCTATGCCTCCCAAGGCATAATCTCAGAGACAAGACACGACACTATAGGCATGAAGTACTTCACAAAAACCACCTAGACCATAATAGAGAATCATCCCAACCAAACCATACTATTAAAAGAGTCCTTATATTAGACACCAAAAAAAGCACAACCACCTATAACATGAGCAACTTAACACAAGGTCACAACTCATAGACAAGAAATAAAGTGAATGCAAAATGCAAACCTTAGGCATAAGCGCTAAATGAATACATGCAATACTAGTAGAGTACTTTCTTAACTGGGAGAGAATAGTGTCATCAGAATATGCAACCCCAACCCTTCCTTGAAGTCTACTGTTAGAAGGGAATGTTATATTAACCACCAAACCTCATCCCATCACATCTACAAACAGAATTCTCAGCGCTAATAGGTATCACCGAAGACGTACACTAGGGACACTTGGTTCTCCTATACCCAAAACCTTATTCATCCCTATGCTACCTAGAGCCCAACATAGGCATGCAAAAACCATTATATCAAATTCACTCCAAGGTTTCCAATTTAAATTAAAAGCATTTAAAATTAAACCATGGTCACCAAGGCCTTTTAGAAAAACCATTTGAATCCAACCGAAACCTAATCCACATTTCCTTAACCATTTATGCAATGCAAAGATTCAAGAATAGTTAAATCATATGACAAAATTATATCCAATGGTAATTTTACAAATATTTTGAGGGTGTAAACTTTCCAAAACCAAAATCAAGTAATTGGGGAATCCATATTACCCCGAAATCCATTTAACATCCCCATGCATCCCATAATGTTCATAAACATAAATAAAGCATGAATAATGCATCAAAGCCTATGGAAAATCACTTAATGAGCAATCATGTCAAAGACCTCAATAGTGCCAAAATCTAATTTTAAAACCATAAATTTAATAATTAATTTTATGCCAACAATAAAGTACAAGTATAGGGACAAGGGTACGTGCAAGCTCCATGATTCTAACCTATCCAATAACTAGATCCCTAGTCCCTCTGTTCAACTTAAACTTCTGACCTATATGGTATAACTCTCCTACTATTGTATTTCCCAAATCATCAACCTCATCCAATCTACCAGTTTTTCTCCACAACTCCCACATTGCTATTTTTGAGCTTATATACTCCCTTTTATCAAAATCAATTATCTTGATTCAAGCCTAGGATTTACCATCCACCATGTACTACTAGAAAAGTACCCTAATAGAATATACATAAGCATGGTCCACCCCACAAGGAGGACACTCCAAATTCTTTAATTAGTCACCCACCGGTAACCTATCTATTTCCAAGGAAAACTATTCCTCTTATGCAAGCAAGAACAAAAAACTCCACAGGGGAATATTAGGATTGATGAGACCTTCATCTAAAAGATCCCTTAACTTTTCCATAAGATCTTTTAACTCCACTAGAACTCTTCTATAAAGAAGAAATAGAAATTTCGACAAATGTCCGAAACAAGATCAACCCTAAACCACCTCCCCATTATGAAGACACCATGAGGATTATAAGAAAGGACCCTAGGAAATTCATGAACCACCAAAACTGAATGTAAGGAAAGAACTTTTCAGTTAGAATCTTTAACTCGGACCAAATAATAAAGACACTCATTAGAGATCAACCTTCAAGTTCTAGGATATAATATAACCTTTTCCTTATTAGCTAGGGAACGAAACCATTATCCAATTCCAAAATTGACTTACCAGGGAGCCTAACAAGTCTGACAATCTAATAATGAAAAGCACGAGTGCAACCAATCCATCCCCCGAATGACATCAAAATCCACCATATCCGAGACAAGCAAATGCATAATAACTCCTTTATTACTAACAGATGCCACACACCTTCATAGACTCTTTTGGAAATTGAAAAGTCACCTACCAGGTAAAAAATAGAAGAAGAAAAGAGTTTGAAATAACCTTGGGACCAAAACTAAAATACACAACCATAAATGAGGTAATAAAAGAGATGGAATGCCAAACCAAGTAAACCATACACACCATAAGAGAAAGAGTTTTCAATGTACCAACATTGGTATCAAAAGATGCGTCGAACTCCTAAGGAGTAGTAAGAATATTAAAACAATCACAACCACTGTCGGAGCCAGAGGTAGTAGCCAATACTCTATTTTCTTAAGTGGTAATCCTTATAGGACGTCCCCATCACATTAGACCTAACTGACCATAACCAAAATACTACTTCCTTCTCCCCCCGCAACTACCATAGTGCGACCAACCATAAAATTTATAAAGAAAATAGGATAATGAGGATTGTGATCCACTGGGAAAACTAGAAGCTGCGACTCTTGACCGGGTCTATGCCCCAAGAGTTAGACTAGATCCATCCATGTTATTTTTGAGTTGAACAGGTAAGTTTCCACAACTTTAAATTATTGAGAAGATATGATCCAAACAGTGAGCCAAGAAGATTCAGAGAAGAGTTCAAGACCTTAGACTCCATAGCCCAAAAGTAGAATAACCAAGAAAGTGAAACATCCTTAAATGCCTTGTAGCCTCCTGATTATAAGTGCGGTGCATGATACACCCATAAATAAAACTTTACTTAAAATGGCTTTGGGGACACCCCATGACACCGAAACCTAAAGATCTAATACTAACTTGACATGATGTAAACCAGGGCCTTGCTGTAATAGTCAATCCCAAGCCCAACCAGGATCGAGAACCGCCCTCATTACCTAACCTGACCTCTAAATACATACCTTAAGTTGGCTGTTATTAGAACATATAACAAAGTAGTGTATTCACCCATGTGGTTACTCCAGGATAAGTCTATATCTGAGACCAACCCAACCAAGTCCAACCACCCAATAACCAACCCAAACCCATACGGAAACCATAAGCCAATATCATGGTAATAAGCTAATGTATAAATATATATAAAACATAACCAATTCATACCATACCTAAGTCCATAGTTGTCCATACAATGCCTCTAGACTAACCAAAGAGTACCTAGTCAGGATATGCCCTTAACCATAGCCAAAACTAAAGTTTATGAAAGATGAGAAATATGTAAAGTAAACTATGACGTAAAATAGATGCCTTCCAAATCATGGAAGCTCACCACTTCAATCCAACAATGACTATCCCAGAATCCAATCACTAAGCAAGAGAAGTAGAATGGCCCATTCCTATATAGCATTGGTATACAGCCGCCCGATGATGGGTTAGTGGGTGAACATTAGCATGCACTCAGGATAAGGATAAGATAATTCCAATTACAAAGCCAAGTAAAACATCCATAATCCAAACAACCTTACATATATATATATATATATATATATATATATATATATAACCATGATGGGGAAGGGAACCAGGTTTAGTTTGTATTTAAAACCTTTACCTGGGCTATGTAGCTTTGCCATCCTAATCCACCCACAGGCTATATGGGTTCAGCTATCCCTGCTTAAAGGGCCCCATTATATGTAGTTGCACGACCAGGGATGGATAGTACATCCCCCAAAATATAGTGTGACATCATGCACATGGTCATCAATACTAACCTCACATTGAAAAATATAAGTTTCCAATTATGGTCCCCCCCGTACCTCTACCTTCCACGGCTTTGCTACACAACCTGCCATTATTGCCCAATTAAAACCATTACCAAGCAACTAACCAATCTATTTACCATTTACTAACCAAAGCCATTTAGTGGTGGTATCGTCATACTGACCATACTTGTAAGTAGTATCTATAGCCAACCATATATAGGTTTAATAGGACTTCCAAGTGCCCTTCTATTTACCATATTAAACCACTTGGGGGATTCCATATATCCCACAAACATAAGCATTTTCATTGCCACCAAGGCTTTACCATTTAATCCTTCCTATCCATGTACCCCATTTATACCATTTAAAACAATTTCTAAACCATTTTAGACCATGCCAAACATTTAAAGAATTTATATCATTTAAACTATTTAAACAATGGAAAACCATCCAAATCCATTTAAGGTTCCACTACCAAACCAAACCATATAAGAGTTCCAATAAAAGTTCAATAATAGAGTAAAAGCATTCTTTGAGGCATTTAATCAAACATGTTGAAGGCGTATACTCTTACTAAGACCAAACCAATGCATAAACCACTATAATTAGGGTTGCTCAAGACCCATTTGTTAAACCATATTCAACCAACAACCACATATCAAACCATTACCATAAACATGTAAAAACATAGTTTAAGATAATCCTAAATAATATGCATCAAGACCCTCAATATATATTTTGAAAACCACCATTTATGATCTATAAATTAATGTTTAAAACACAATACATATGCCTTTAGTTGGAACTAACAATCAGTGAAGGAGTAGATGCCTTATATAAGAAGATTCACGGAAGAAATCCCAACCTTTGAGCCCTTTGAAGAACACATGAAGAAACCCTAGCCTCCAATTTTCAAGAGAATATTTGAAAGAGTATTTGAAGTGTTTTAATCTTTTAACAAGTGTTATGGAAGGCCACCAAGGGTCATATAATGTAAGGACATAAGGGTCTTGAAGTAGGAAATATCCGGACTACCCTAGACTTAACATTAAAACAAGCCACTAAGTTGGGTAAGACTCATCCTTAGCATCTGTATCCTAGGGAAACAAGTGGTACCCCAACTCATACCCCAGACCATGCCAAGACCCTACCTACTGGTTTCTATATGACTCACACATTCTTACTCGTACCTAAGAGTATGAGTGGTATACCAAACTGTATCCACCAATCATACCTAGGGAAGATTACATAAGACAAGACAATTAAGCACTATACGACTTGCCTTACACCACCTGTATGTTCCTATATGATTTGTACCCTAGTAAGTCATGTATTGGGCAGTAACCAAGCCAATCGTACTACCTAAGGTTCGAGTGAACCCTCAAGAAAACCCCTAAATCATATTCAAGTGTATGATTGGAACCCTTGAGTCATACTAAGTCCAGTAAGTCCAAAACATAAAAAATTTTGCAAGGGTCAAATTCTTGGGGTGTTATATCTCTTCCTAGTTACTTCCTCTTTGTTAGAGCAAGTAGTAATATCTAGGCATGATCCTAATATTTTCAACCATTAAGACTACTATTATAATGAAGATAAAGCAATGCATGCCATAGGTATAGATTTCCTATTAATAATCACACTTCCCCTACTTTGTCAATCTGCCAGGGTTTCCACAATCCTAGCTATAGGTTTTAGCTGCTCATGATTGTGAAGAAATCAATAACATTCATGTTGGAAAGAAAAGATGAAATCATAAAGATAAGATAAAAGAAAACCCATAACCATAAACTGAATAATCAAGCTAAGTCAATATAATGAAATCCTAAGATCAAAGATGAATCTTGAAATCAAAATATGTTTCTAAGTATTAAAAGTGTCGAACCTCTATAAAAAATACATAAAAGGTATTTATAGTACAAGAGAAAAACCTAAAAACTAAGCCTAAATGAAATAGGAGAAATCAGGGTCGGTGGCTACCCGCTTCTCGCACCTGGGATTTGTTCTGGTCGCGAGTTGTACTCTCGGTCTGCTTCGGGCATAGGTACCAACTGCAGGTACCAGATGGAAATTTTCCCCCAAGTTAGCTCTCGGGATTCTAGACTTTTGGTACCGTATTTTCCTCAAGTAGGACAGAGGGTCCAACCGAGTTTTTATGACCATCCGATCTTCGGGTAGACATGATTAGAAACACGAGTAAGCCATAAATTAGGGAAGTTTCATAAAAACTAGACTCTATAGCTTGAAATAGAACACAAGAAAGGAAAATATTCCTAAATGCCTCGTAGCCTCCCCCTTATATGTGTGGCATGCTACATACCCATAAAAGGGACTATACTCGATATGGCTTTGTGGACACCCAGTGACCCTTCATCATGCTCAGATACCAAGCTTGTCACGACCCAAACCCGAGCCTAGTCGTGATTGGCAATCTCAAACTCACCATGGGGCCAGAGATGTTCCCCTTAGCGCCACCTCAAGAGCATAATAAAAGTAAATAGTGGAAACTAAACAAGTTTATGAAAGATATATAAACTTGAAGAAATATAGGAGTCAAAAAGATATCTAAGACATCCCAACACTGTACACAAAAGACTCTAAACTAGAAATATCAACTAAGTCAGGACATGCCCCCAACTATAAAAAAAAGAATCCAAAAGTACTAAGAAAATAAAGAAAGAACAATGAAATGACAGGGACTTTCGAATGATGGAGGCTCACCATTTCAACAAAAGTACCCAATAACCTAATGCTGCACAGAAGAAACAAAAAAGTCCTCGAAACCTATATTGTAAAACAATGCATCATCATCTGGGGATGGTCAGTGGGGCGAGCTCTGGTATGTAACTCAAGGGATAGGGATAAAATAGTATATTAACCAAAATCCATTCATAAACAACATGCACACACACACACACACATATATATATGATACCGGGATAGGAAAAAAGGTCATAAACATGATTGTTAAAACTATCTAGCTTGCTCCATTCTAGAGGCACCCACGGGTTATATGGGTCTGACCACCCTAATAGAAGTGCCCCAGTCTATGTTAGCTGCACGTACCGAGGAAAGGCTAAAGACACAAAGGCAATAGCCATCCAAAATATAATGTGTATCCAGACACATGGTCATACAGACCCCCAAACATCGGCAAACTTGGTTTCTAGTGTTGGTCCCCTAGGACTATATGTTCATGGTGAGCTACAAAATTCTCTTTAAGCGCAAATTAAAACAATTAGCACATAAACCAACCATTAGCCAAGGAGTCATTTATTAAGGTGTTTACCAACTTGGTATTGTCATACTAATATGCTTACAAGCTTATACAATTATGCCAAACCAGTTCATTTAAACATCAGACTCCCAAGTTCTATTTAAAATTTAAAACCATGGCCACCAAGGGCATTCTAAATCCATTCTTATTATCACGACCCAATTTATGAGTCATGATGGAACCTACTAAATCCTGATAGTATGTAAGCCAATGCATAACTCGGAGCAACACAATGGGTTAATTCAGTAGGGCATGCCCATTATATGCCAAATTCAATGAACACAAGTTATAAATAAACATAGTGTTCTAAATAGATAAATAAGTCAACACATGAATACGAATGCCATAACTGGTAGAGCTAGTACAAGAGCATTTAATGTTAATAATACAACCCAAGAGACTCAAAATATAGTAAATACATCTACTCGATACAAAGCACTGAATAACAATAAGATAGAAGGATATGGGTAGCTCAAAACTCTAAGAGCTCACCCTATCTCTAAAAGATCAAGTCTGCACGAATAATGGTCAACAATAAATGCTAATAATTGGATTTGCACCAAAAAGTACGGACGTGTAGTATAAGTTCTAAAATAATGGGTAATCAGTAGGCATCATTGCCCGACTGAGTTAAATCATGATACAAAGATGATATAATGCAAGATAATCATAACTAAGTCAAGGTACAAAATTGAACCTGAAGCCTCTCCATTATCACTGAACGTAAATAGTAAATAAACTGAAATAATACAATATAAAAACGTAAAAAGATCAAACACGGCCAAACATAATTATAATATTGGCTCCCATACGCTAATTGGTGCAAAAAGTAAAAAACTCATCACAACATTCCATACTACTGGAGAGTATACACACAAATAAAATAATTTACACATGCATTATTTACACCAACCATCACCATAATTCAACCATCATTTCACTATTTATCACTATTTGGAATTATACCATCACTTAGTGAATGACCATCATCATTCCACAATCCACTAGTTAGCCATTTGTTTTCTCTAATCACTAGCATTATTTATCAACTAGCTACCATCCATACACTATTTACCATTTTTACCAACTAGGAATTCTTTATCATTTGCCGTTATAATATTATCTATCGTCATTTTTAATACCATATGACTACATGGAACATCTATATCATCACTCCACAATTTAGCTGGGAATAAATATAATCAAGACACAAAATTAAATCGGTCATCAGTAGCAATAAGACCCAGAATTGAATTGATCATAAGTGTCAACAAGACTCAAAATTGAATCGGTCAAAAATATCAACAATACTTGGAATTGAACTGGTCATAAATATCAAGAAGACTTAGAATTGAACCAGTCATAACTATTAACAAGACTTAGAATTGAACCAGTCATAAATATCACAATCAATAACATAAATATCAATGAAATTAATTCTTAAAAATTCACCCACATAATGATTGAGTATCAATATTTCTCATTCTTGCCTCACTAGGCCTTTTCAAGGGTCTACTATGAATAAAGGTTCACTAAAACTATCATGTCATAGCTTAAGGTGGGTTAAGATTCCACTTCTATTTCTCAAGTTCCATTTTAGGAAAATTTCCACCCTAACTAGGCTTAAGGTATCTAATTTCACTTTTAGATGTCAACCAAGCCTTAATTAGTGTAACGACCCGAGACTACCCCCTAGTCATCATACCATGCTTACGACCCCAAAGGAGCACAAGCTAACCCATGAGTGATATCTACTGTGAGCACTGAATAATAATATTGTAATTAATGCAGAAAAATAGGCTAAAATGCCATAAGGTTCAAAACATCTGAAATTTTGATAAAATATAACATTTGTAAAACTAAATACTGTCTGAAAATCTAGTCTAAAAAGCCTCTAACTGAATTTATCTGAAAGTGGAGTTGATGGGAATATCCCCCAACTAACTCCATCTACTGAACTACTATATCCACTGAAAATATAAAATGATAAAATATCCTCGAATGATGAGGACCCACTTCTAAATCTACTTCTGTTGGTTGAATCTGAATCTAGTATGCATGATCGGGAAACTGAGCGTTCGAACCTATAATATCAAATATCATAGAAAAGAAAAGTATGCGTCTGTACGTGGGAATATATTGGTATGCTAGATGAGGTAAGACTAAATGGAAGGGTTCATATGCATGAACAGTAACTGATTGAATAATATAGAGTAACTGAATATGAGAGTACACAGATAACTGAAACAACTGTAAATACTGAGTATGTAATACTGTACATATATGAATACTATAACTAAGCTTTTCTGAAGATAAGTACTGAGTTTTGATAACTGAGTAACTGATATCTGAAGTTACTGATAACTGATTTACTGATATTGATTGACTCTGTCTAACAGTCCTGATTCATAAAACTAAACTGAGTTCTAAACTGAAGTGTGAAACTGAAATTGTGAGAGATAATCATCTAATCGACATGCCTCTCTCTGAACTGATTGGGGTCCAATGTGTAACCCCAGCTGGAAGGGTGCTAATACCATGCCATGAGTACTAACACTAGAAAACTAGGATGTCAAGCCTAAATGATAGGTGACACTTGGGTGGAGCTAATCCTAATCTAACGAGTGACTCCTGGGAGGTAGTCAAGCCTAATCTGATGGGTGAGTCCTCATCCTGCACTAGCTACACAGTTCTAGACTATAGGAACTTCTGCTAATGACTCTGCCTATCTGACAGGGAAGCCGTCATCCCTGCACTTGCTTGGTGCTAAATCCTACTCCTAACTGAATAGACAATGAACTATTATACTGGACTGAACTGGACTAAATTCACTGAGTTTCCTAAGTGCTATAACTGACTGAGTTCTACTGAGTTCTGTATCTAACTAAGAGTAATATTGATCATGACAAGATTGATGCTATTCTGTAAATGAAAATGGCTCTAAATAAACAGCTAGATTATCACGTATTAAATACCCCCAGGACTCGATAACATGAAAAGTAATGCATCACATGATATTGCAAAGCATAACAATGTATATATGTTCATATATCATCTATAGAGACATTTGATCAAACACTTGTAGGGCATAAGCTTGTTCATATACTAACATGTCATGATTTCATCACTTTATTTACATGGATATTCTATCAAACACTTGGGGTGCACAACTTAAGGCACATAACCATGGATAACAAATAAATATGGCAACTATAATGCCCAACTTACAATTTCATTGGTTTAGCATGCAATTTATATAATTCTTCATAAAATACTAATCTAATTTTATGAATCATATAATAATCATGGATTAAAACCCAATTAACATCATAGACACATTAATCACTTTGTAAATTCAAGGGTTTATCAAGATAATCATATATTCAGCACACATGCTATTCAATTTCATGAACTTGCACTTAAATCAAGGATTGAAACCCACCTACTATCATGAACATAATTCAATCTAGTTCAAACATGGAAATCATAAATCTAAGATCTTGTATATTAAAAAAAGATTCTTAGTCTCTATGAGTGAAATAAACCCATAGATAAACACCACACATACTAGAGAAGAAGAGTTCTTGAAGGTTCTTGGAGAGATTATTGAGGATTGACCTTGATTCTTGAACTGGGTTTTTGCCTCTTGAGAGAGAATGATTTAATTTGGGAAAAACTATATGAATAATGGTGTAACTAGGTTCATAATTTTGTGTGAAAGGCAGACTAGGGCCATGGAAAAAGACTCAAATACTCTTGGAATGATTTAAAAACTTAGAACATAAAGCTGGAAATTAACTCAAAAATCCTAATCTGGGCCCTTGGCACGATGAGGTGCTATCGCACCGTGTCACTAGAAACTGACAATTGGGAATTGGGCTAATGGCGCGGCACGATGCCTTTTTCCTTTGGCACGATGCGCCATGATCGCGAAGTCACACTGGAAAGTGACAATTGGGAAAAAGGCTAGTGGCGCGATGTGATGGTATCATGTTATCTCACTAAAAACTGACAAATGCCATTTGGACTGCCTCCACGATACGCTAGAGTACCAGTGGTACACTGTCTTACTAAAATAGCTCTAACTTTTCACTCGGGTATCAGATTTTGTGAATTTGGTATCGATGAAAAGCTTATTCAATTTTTCATACAATGAAAAGTCAAAATCTTGAAAATTACATGTGTATAAAAGTGTATTCATCTTTAAAGCAAGTCTTTGACATTTTTGGAATGAATTTAAGCTAGGTAAGAGTATGGGGTGTTACAATTAGCCTAAGGTAGTGAATTCCCCTAAAACATGAGTAAGTAGATTGATTATGCTTAATTTGAGTGACTTAAATCATTCTTATGCTAATCATGAGTGATGACATCCTATTCATCTAAAGCACAAGGAAACAAGCTAAAGGATTCAAGCTTCCGGTGTCAAAATAGCCTAAACGGCCCAACTAACCACAAGTCTTGTATTTCATCAATCCAATACCTAAAACCCATCCTAATCTAACAAGATATATCTTTTATACCATGACATAACTCAATCTAACAAGGGCTAAATCTAACCTACCTGCCAAAGCAAGCTCAACAATCCGCTAAACCTTCACTTTTCCTTTTGAGAAGCTTCTTCAAAGGAAAACACTATAAAAAACATATGCTACACGTCAATATGAGAATATCATTATTAATATTGCACCATTGTGCTTTGGATCCAAAATAGTATCAAAATCCCATGTGGATCCCACTTATGAAAAATTACTTTTTTCGAGACCAACCCAACATGATATCAAGCTCATTGAATCAAAACCCCTAAAAATGGATGAAACCCAATATAAGATTGGGGATAAATTAATCGCTAAAGGATTTAGGGATTTGATAAAAATTCATGAAATTCAAGCATGAATTTGAAGGATTCTTACCTTAGATCCAAAGATATTCATGAAAATATTGTTAATCAAGCTCCCAAGTCACCCCCAAGACTCAATTGTAAGTTATCATACTTTTTTAGGGTTCTTGGCTCTCAAGGATGAATCGAAAATGACCAAAATGTGGCCTAAGAGGTCATTTTATACCCATACCAGGTAATGAGGTATGGATATCATACGCAGGGTGTGAAATCGCACTACTTAAGTGCAAGAGTAGGTATAGAAATTGCTATCCTCCCTTGTGCAATCACAGTACTTGCTTTCAACACATTTGACAATTGAGACTTGAAAAAATCCCAAGTTACCACCAATGCCTCGGGATCTATTTGGAATCCGATATATGTAAATGAAAAATGTAACAACAATAAATTCGATGTTCTGGATGCAATGATGAAGTTAGAATTTTAATATGAGGTCATTTAGACCATATGTGGGTCCCACACCCTTAATTTTAATTTTTCAATAGGGTGTGAAATCGCACTACATGAGTGTAGGAGCAGGTATAGCAATCTCCATCCTCTTTTTTGCAATCGCAGTGCTTGCTTTCAACACAGTTGACAACCGAGACTTAGAAAATCTCATGTTTCTGCCAATGCCTCGGGATTCATTTGAAATCCGATATACGCAAATGAACTATGTAACCATACTAAATTTGATGTTTTGGATGCAATGATAAAGTCAGAATTTTAATACCCAACCCTTAATTCTAATTATTCAACTTTTCGACCAATAGATCGAAATGAGCTCGGGTGCATTAAGAACCAAACTAAAGGTCTACCTAGCATGACATTGATATTCCAAAGCTGCTGGCACAGTCGAAATTTGCATTCATGATCATTTTACTAAAGTTCTTGCCTGGTGGCCATTTCGAACCAGTGAAAACTTCTAAATAATGAATTAGCTCTAAAGATCAAACGAACTATCGATAACCAATCTGTTAGTTCCAAAAAAATATAAATGACTTGGGGCAGCTATGGAAAAACTCTAACGGGGAAAATAAGTAGAAATATATAAAATGACTTGAAGGGTCATTACACTTATTAATTAATGCAATACAATAAAGATGAGTTATAATATGTAAAATCTTTGTTTAAATCCAAGTTAACAAAGTGGGTTGAGGTTAATGCCATTACCAAGCCAAAAATTCATATTTTGGTGAAACCCATGTCACTCATTTCAACCATTATAACAATGAACAAATTCAGTCCTAAAACCATCAATTAAAGCATTAATAATCCCTTTAAAACATGGAACAAGTAATTCAAGTAATAACAACCAAAAACACTCAACCCAACTTCAAACCCATCACTTCAAATCATATGAATATTTAATAGATTGACCCTACAACATAAAATTCAAGTTAAGAAAAAAGAAACATGCTTAAAATATAGAAGAATTGAAGAGAAATTGGAGTTTGGAGCCCGGAGTAGTGATTTCTTGGAAAACCCTTGAACTTTCTTGGATTGGGAGTTAAAGAAGAAAATAATGGTATTTGATCTTGATAATTGAAAGAAAAAGTTTCAATTTGGTGTTTTAAAGTCATTAAAGGGGTAAAGGACCAACAATCTCTTCACCCTAAGTGAAAAAATAAAAACTGGACAAAATTAACATAGTAGTGTGGCACACTGCAATCATGAAGGGTAGTCTCTGCCACGATCCTATCACGGAGCATAAGTGGCGTGGAGCCACTATCGTGGACCCTCACTACCTCGGGGTCCCAAAATGACCCCGAACCCCTTTCAAAAATTCCAAAACTGTTCCAAAACACCCCTTTAAAATCTTTTATCATGATTCAAGTTAAATATTAACATTATGCACACGGTACAGTTACAAATAAAATGATCAAAATTTTATGATGTCTTATATTATCCCCCCTTTAGATCATTCATTCCCAAATGAGAAGTTAGGATATTTTTAGCACGATAATAGAAATAACACAATAGAGTCTAAGGAAAAATTTGAAATGCCAGAAGAGGGAAATAAAACTCATACCTTAAGAACTTTCATGCAATGTTGGAAACAATAATGGGTACTTGACCCTCGTATCTTCCTCAGATTCCTATGTAGTTTCTTCCACTTATTGATTTCTCCAAAGAACCTTCACTGAAGCTATATCCTTAGTCCTCAATCTATGAAATTTTCTATCAAATATTTCAATTGGGACTTCATCATGGGATAGCAAATCCTTAACAACAACATCCTCAACTAGCACTTTGAAAGAAAGCAAGTCCTTAACACCAACATCCTCAATTGGCACTATCAAAGAAGGGTCACCCACACACTTCTTAAGTATGAAAACATGGAAAATAGGATAAATCAAAGTTAAATTTGTAGTTAACTCTAGATCATAAGCAACATTCCCAATTCTCCTTACAATTTGGTATAGACCAATGTAATGAGAACTGAGCTTGCCTGTAATACCCCATATTTTTGCGCTAGAATTCTAACCGTTGGTCCTACATGTCTAAGCTCTAATCAAAATGATTCCTATGTGAATATCAGTTTCATGATCATTATACTAGTTTATGAAGTGATTTAGAGGTGAAAATATTCATAGCAATGACTTAGAACAAAGTTGAGCTAAGATCATTTGATTCATCAAAAAATTAGTATTCGATTCCACAAGTGTCTACTTTAAACATATATAACTTTTTATATACATGGAATTTTTCATCTCAATATGTTCAAAATTGAAGATAATTGAATAAATTTTTCAACGATATTAATTTTACCTAAATCCGATACTCGAGCAAAAAGTTACAACCATTTTTGAGAGATGTAGTAAGCCGAGGCGATATTCCCGCAACACGCGCTCCATCACCCACACCTATTTCCCAGGTTCTGTTTTTGAGTTTTTCAGGGAAAATAGGGTCCTTTACATCACCCTAACTAGTCCATAACATATAATTAAAGCTCCAAGGAGCATTATTTGCCTCCTTTATTCATAATTAGTCTCCAAGAATAAAACCCTAATCTCCATCCAAGAACTTCAAGACTCCATTACAATGTCTTCAAGAAAAACCAAGAATTAAGTTCTCTAATTCAAGAATCTCAAGAAAAGCTTTCAAGATCATCTCTAAGGGTTTCAAAGTCAAGTTTTCTACATCAAATCAAGCCAATTAAGGTATGTGGGGTTATGAACAAGGATACTCCTTTCATCTTTGTGCCCAAAACTTATTTTTTAGTTAAGATTTCATGAATTTCATATTAGGGTTCATACCATTGGATTTTCTTGTTTTGAGTTCATGGATTTATAAGTGATTTAAGTATTGAAGTGCATATTTATCCCACCTATTTATGCTTTGAATTGAAGATTTATATCATGAATTGCACTATCTTTTTATGAATTGTATTGTTGAATGATTTCAAGAATGATGTGTAGCATGAAGTTTTGTTGTGAATTCTGATAAGTTTAAAGCATGAATCTTTAGCCTAAATATTAAGTATTGTGATTTTGAGAAGATCATACTCTTAAGTTTTATTTGTTAAGTCCATATCAAGAATGAGTTTGAGATTTCAAGAAGACTATGGTTTTAGTTTCTTTGTTGATTGATTACCAAGATTTAAAGAAAGATGGATCTTTTGATCCTAAGCTAAGATAAGGAATCTACATTGTTCATACAGTTTGAGATTTAAAGAAAGAAAAGTATAATTGATTTTCATTACAAACCCTTGTGCTATTTTAAGGTGAATTTCCTAAAGTTCTGAGCAAGAGAATGGGATTAGTATTTAGCACCGAGTTGGGTATGATTCCAAGCTCTCATACCTAAAACTATGTGCCACCGTAGAATTAAGATTAAATGCCCATAGTGGGCTAAGATAGTGATCACTTAAGATAAGGATATAGTCCTTGGCAAGAGTCTAACACTTCTCCCCAATGTGAGGTTTTCCCCTTTGGGGAACACAACGTTAGACTTCATAACGGATCACATGGTATATGCCAGTTAGAAGAACCTCCCTAACAGAAAATAATAACAAAAAAGCTTTTAGAAACTAAGTGTAAAGGCTAACAATTTTATTCAGATATTGTTTTATATCAGATATTAGCTATGAAATTTTAGCTTTCAGTTTACAAATATAAATGTGAGTCCTTTTTACACTTAGCCTGCTTGATTTGAAAACAAACTTAACTTTAGTCCTACTTATTCCACTAATAGAAAGCATAAAAGTACAACTTTTATAAGTGTTATGGCTCATAAGATTTATACACCATGCTTTATTATTCATGATTTATGATTTTCAGCTTTCAGATATTCAAGCCAATGTGAGTCATTTACACTTAGCATGCATTCTTGAAAAGATTATACGAATATTGAGTTATTGTTTTTACTTATGCATTCACCCCCATGTGCTCGATACATTCCAAAAGTACTGATCTACAAATACGTCTAAGTGCTACATTGTCTCTTAATGCAGGTACCAGTTGTAGCACTCACATTATAATCAGATAGTTTACAGCTTCCAGTCAGCAGGTGATTGGTTCTTTTGATTCAAGGACGCGAGTCAACTTTAGTTTGAGTAGTATCTTTTTTTATTTATTCAGTCGTATTGATTTGGGATAGTTAGAGGTCATGTACCAATTACCTATAGTCAATACTAGTAGAGGCTTCATAGACAGTCAGTAGAGTTAATGTATTTTATTCTAGTTTTTTTTTGTAAAAGCAGAGTTGTAATCATTTTAATTTAGCTTTGTATTGATTAGATTCAGAAAAGATTCATCTTCCGCTTATTTCGTTTAGGTTTATGTGTTTTATCTAGTTACTCATGAGTTTTACCGGAACAAGGTTTAGTTTGGGATCAGTTGTGGTCCTAAGCACCATGTGATGTCCAGAGGTAGTCTCGGGGCGTTGAAAACTTGGTATCAGAGCACACAGTTCAAGTGTCCTAGGGTGACTATGAAGCCGTGTCTAGTAGAGTCTTGCGGAATGGTACAGAGACATGAAAGACTGGGTTAATAGAACACAAAATTGAAGGCAATTCCAACTCATAAGCCACCTTGCCTACTCACCCCAAAATACGGTATAGACAAACATAACGAGAAATAAGCTTTCCCTTCTTTCCAAACCGCATCACTCCCTTTATGGGAGACACCTTCAAGAACACCAAATCACCCTTATCAAACTCCAAAGCCTTTTGTCTTATGTCCACATAGGACTTTTGGCAACTTTGGCCAGTCTTAAGCCTATCCCGAGTCACCTTCACCTTCTCCATAGATTTGTGAACCAAGTCGGGACCACATAACCTATTCTTACCATCATCAAACCACCCAATAGGGGACTTACACCTCCTACCATAAAATACCTCAAAAGAAGCTATCCCAATACTAGAGTTATAGCTATTATTATAAGCAAATTCCATGAGAGGCAAATGGTCAACCCAACTATCACTAAAATCAATCACACAAGACCTTAGCACATCCTTCAAAGTTTGTATCGTCCTCTCCACTTGTCTATCTATAAGAGGGCTGAATGCGATGCTAAAGTTAACCTTAGTCCCCAAACCTCTCTGAAAGGAATGCCAAAAGTGAGATGCGAATTGATTACCTCAATCAGATATGATGGAAAATAGAGCACCATGAAACTTCACGATCTCCTCAATGAAGATCGTAATGTAATCTTCAACCGAATAGTTATTCTTTACTGGAAAGACCTGAATAGACTTATTCATCCTATCCACGATGACCAAAATGGAATCAAAATGATGGAGAGACCGCAGAAGACTAACAATGAAATCCATATTAATTACTTCCTATTTCCATATGGCAACTCAATCTCTTGAGATAAACCACCTGGTCACAAGTGCTTTACCTTCACTTGTTGACAAACCATGAACTTAGCCATAAAATTAGCCACATGCTTTTCATGTTATTCCACCAATAAATTTCTTTCAAATCATGACACATCTTTGTCAAACCTAGATGAACAGCGTCCTCAACTTATGAGCCTTAACAAAGATCCTCTTTCGCAGCCCATCAATATCAAGAACTAATAATCTACCTAGGTACAGCAAGATACCATCACCACCAATCTCAAAGGCTATCACCTTTTAGTGACCCACATAATCTTTTATCCGCAACAAGATAGGATCCAAAACCTATTTCTCTTTCACCTTGTCACACAGAGATGACATCACCACATTTTGCACCATCACACAACCATCATCAGAGTTTAAGAGATGAATAAAAAATTATCTGTATAGTGAATACAACTCAAGACATCTCCTCTGTTGGAGATTTAACTCCTTATTAGTGGACATATAGTGCAAACTCTTATGGTCTAATAATTTGATAACATGAACCTCATATCAATAGTGGAGCCAAATCTTCAAAGCAAAGACCACAACCGACAACTCAAAGTCATGAGTCAGATAGTTATTCTCATGAACTTTCAACTGCCTAGAAGTGTGAACAACCACCATACCATTATGCTTCAACGCATAGCCCAGTCCCACCCAAGATGCATCACAATAAACAACAAAACCATCGGTACCCTTGGGTAGGGTCAAAACTAGAGCCAAAGTTAACTTATCATTCAACTTCTCAAAACTAACTTCACAAGCATAGGAATATAAGAACTTCACCTTCTTCTGTGTCAACTTAGTCAATGGGATAATAATAGAAAAGAAAATTTTCACAAACCTCCTATAGTAACCAGCGAAAATGAAGAAACTTCAAATGTTGGTTGCAGTGTGGGCTAGGCCACTTCTTAACCACCACAGCTTTCTAGGGATCCACCATGATACCTTCATAATAAATAACATGACCCAGATAGGTCACAACATTTAACCAGAACTCATATTTAGAGAATTTTGCATACAACTATTGATCCTTCAAGTTTTACAACACAAAGTCGGTGTGATCAATATGATTTGCCTCACCCTTAGAATACATAAAAATATCATCAATAAACACAATGAAGAACAAATCCAAGAACGTACGGAATAACCGATTCATAAAATCCATGAATATTGTTGGGGCATTAGTCAAACCAAAGGACATCAGTAAAAACTCAAAATTACCACATTGGGTTCTAAAATTAATCTTTGGGATATCCACTTCCCTAATACTAAATTGATGGTAGCTCGACCGAAGATCAATCTTATGAAAGTAATTAGCTCCCTGAAACCTGTCAAACAGATCATCAATCCTAGAAAGCGAATACTTATTCATCATAGTCAGCCTATTCAACTAGAGGTAGACTATATATATCTGAAGGGACCCATCTTTCTTACGCACAAAAAGAATTGGAGCACCCCATGGAGAAATACTCGATTGGATAAAACCCTTATATATAAGATCTTTCAACTACTCATTAAGTTTTTTCAACTAAGTTAGAGACATTCTACATGGAGGGATAGAGCTAGGACAAGTGTCAGGAAGAAGATCAATCCTAAAATCAATTTCCTTATCAGGAGGAATACCAAGAAAATTATCAGGAAACACCTCTTGAAACTCATAGACTATAGGGACTAATTGCAAAGAAGGACCTTTAGGATTAGAATCCTTAACCCGGACCAAATAATTAAGACCCCCTTGTAAACTAATTTTTGGGCTTTAAGATAAGAAATCACCTTTCCTCGGGCACTTGGGAACTACCCTTCCACTCAGTCCTATCACAGATGGATACCAGACAACCCCTAAGACTCTACTAGCCAAAAAAGAGTTACCCACCTGGGTAGGCATAAAAAAAGGATTAGGAACACACTCAGGATCAAAACCAATACTAATAGCCACATAAGGGGTCACTTAAGAGAGAGAAGATTAGCGATTTAGAAGACAATATACATCACGATAGGAGAGTTTTAGCATACCACTAAGTATATTAGGAGATGCCTCAAAATTCTAACAAGTGAAGAGAGCATATAGATGGAACCGACTAGTGAAAAATCCAAAAGTAGCACCTTTTGGTGCGAGAGATAAAGAAGAAATAATTGGGACCTTATTAGACCCCATAGCAACATCGCTTGATAGAAAGTTCCTCTAAATATGGATGGCTGGCCAGATCTGAAACACGTATTACTTCCTTCATCATAAAAGCCATGATGTACCTGACCACTGAAATAAAAAGGGGGTTAAGATAGAGCCGACTGAGCCCCACTACTTGAGATTGGGAACCCTATGCCTTAATCTACTATATCTCTAAAAATAATGATCACCGAGCGACTTAGGCTATGGAGCACAAGATAAAATATAGGAACCTAAATTTCCAACTTCTTCTTAGACCATTTCCCACTTCTTCTTAGACCATTTCCCACCATGTCTACCACTATGCTACTGACCTCTACCCTGATGTGAATACTGAAACCTGTTACTTTACCTCTCACTCACCTCTACATGCTTCTTCTTATTATCCTCCACTTATTACATATACACCACAATCCTAGGGATACCTATGTCACTTTTTAATATGGCAGCCTTACACTCTAATTCCAAGTCTCGAGATAAACCCGAAGCAAATTTCCTCATCTTAGCCTTCATATTAGATACTAGCTTAGAAGCATAATGGGATAGCTAATGAAACTTCAAGGCATAATCCTTCATATTTTTCTTGCCTTGCTTTAAATTCACAAAATCCTCAGCCTTTGCCTCATTTATTTCCTAAGGAAAAAAATGGTCAAGAAAAGCACCAGAGAAATCCTCCCATAAAGCCAACTCTGTATCATCTTCTCTAGACTGATCCCACTCCTCTTACCACTGATATGCTACATTCTTCAGATAGTATGCAAAAAATTCTACACCCTCAGAGTTAAAAGTATGCATCACACACAAAATCTTCTCCATCTTATATATAACCCTCAAGGATATTTCTCAACCATAGAACTAGTAATGGTTGGAGGGTTCAACCTTATAAACTAGCCAACTCTAGTGTCCTTAGAAGAACTCACAGCAGCACTAATAGGACCCGACTGACGTGACTATTATGTCACCAACTGGGTCAACAGATGAATGGAATGGTGAAACTAAACATTGGTAATATCTTTCGTAGATGACTACTTAGGAGGCTTACCAATAGGATAATGATCGGTGGGGACAAGTGGAACTCCTTTAGGGTAATCAGAAGTAGCGACCCTAGTCCATGTTTGAACTGGATGAGTAGGACGTGCGCCATCCATATTTTCCTCAAGAGAGATTAAGGAGTTTTCACGAATATCAGATCCTCTTGGAGGCATGATCTGAAAATCGAACACATGGGAATTAGAGGAGATTCCAAAACCTTAGACTCTACAACATGATAGTAGATCACAATAAAAGTAAATATTCTTAAATGACCCATAGCCTCTCCCTTATAAGTGTGGCGCCTATACACCCATAAATGAGATTCTACTTGACATGACTTTGTGGAAACCCAATGACACTAAACCTGGTTCTGATACCGAATTTTTCATGACCCAAATAAGGCTTGGCCATGATAGGTATCTCAAGTCAAACATGGATCGAAGACCACCACTTGTACCTAGATAAATAAAACATCATATCACCAACGTCGGATGAATTCAACATATAACAAGATAGCATAAGATAAGTTCAAAGAATTTAAGACATGTCTATTACCAATAACTGATAACCAACCAAAACAACCAACAAACATCACCCAATTCCATACTAATATCCACAAAGCCTTCTAACTAAATAAAATTCAATAAAGTGTTGGGGCATACCCCCGACTCTGACAATAATAAGAATAATGATAATGTTAATATGAATAAACAATAATAAGAACAATGATAATGTTAATATGAACTCTTTAATTCTAGTCTACAAAAGGAAACTTATTAAATGACCAAGTCTTTTGGAGAATGGAGGCTTACCACTTCAACACCAATTATTGCTAAACTGAGTCAATGTATTAATACTACAAAGAAAAAGTAAAAATATCTCCGGTGCTTGTATCGTGTGAGGATACAACATTCGAAGATAGTTAGTGGGTTGAGCACTAACATATAACTCAGGGTTAAGGGATTAAACAATGCCATAAACCATATTTTAAAAATCATTCAAGCCAACAAACATAATCATATATATACATTTAGTCATTTTATATTGATAAAGGGAACAAGGCTTAGCATGAAGTAAAACTTTATCCTGGACAATGTAGTTCAATTATAAACCGATACCCACGGTCTATATGGGTTTGGCTCCCCTTGCTAAAAGGACCTCATGCGTGTTAGCTGCACGAATTAGAGGTATAAAGGAAGACAAAGAAATGCCCTGACCCCATGCCAGTCCATGATACAAATATATCAATAGTGTGAACTATAAATACAAGTAATCAAGACCAAACCTCATGTCAGAAAATATGAGTTTCTAGTACAAGTAATCCAAGATCCACACCTTTGCAACTTTGCTGTATACCCCTCATAGAGACCAATTTAAAGCAAGTTTCAAATAACTTAATTATTAACAATGAACCCACTATTAAGGCACACCATGGGCACGTCATACCCTTATACTTGCAAGCTTATATCTATTCCATAACAATCACATTAACTTGGGGGAATGCCTTAACCTCTTTTGTTTATTAAATCAAATCATAGCTAACAAAGATTTCAAAATCCATGTTCATTGTTTAATAATTAATGTAATACAATATCATAGGTAAGCATGTCAAGCCAATTAACAATTTCATAATCCGAAGCTATTTACATAAATGGGTTGAGGGGACATAATTATTCAAAACCAATTCCAATTTCAAAATATCAATTTTTGGGGAAAACATGACCCCTTAGTTTATTCACCATCCCTATCACCCCATAAGTTCAAAACTATGAATATAGCATAAATAATGCAAAATAAATCATGGGAAAATAATTTAAGAATCAACCATATCAAAAACCTCAAAAATATCAAAACCCATATTCAAAGACATTCAATTAAACCATTTAAATACATGCTTTTCATAAAGTAATAATTGGAAGAGTACATGCTTGGAATATCAAGAGTTATGCAAAGAGTTTGCCCTTGAGAGCTCAAATTAATAAACTTCTTGGAAACCCTAAGTATCTTGCTTGAGATAATTTAGGGAGTTTGAAAGTGTTTTTTATTATGTTATAAATAATAAATATCCCCTTAAAATGCTTTATGGTTGTGGGGTCTAATTAAGGAAAAAGGGGAATTAACTAGAAGGCCGTTAATAAAAAGACTAAAAAATCATCGCCAATCTTTAAGGGTACGACTCCTGGGGTCACCCTAAGACTCATTATCATCCATTCATATGCTGGAAAGTATCTAGGATCCCCGACACTGACTTGGCTATAAGTTATACCATACAACTCATACTTAGTCATTATGACTTGCTTGGTCCAGGCGTTGTCAGAGCTGAAACAATTCAGGCATTACATTGGTTTGGCTACAGAAGACACCGTACAACTCATTATGAGAACCTACAACTTGTAGGGTCTAAGTCATAGTTGGGATAGAAACTCTAGGCTTACATACTGGCCAGACTACAATTGGATCCATAAGACCCATCAAGACTCCCTACGACTTGTACAAGGAGCTGTAGTCTTGGTAGTGAGGATAAAAATTTTGAAATTTTCAAGGACAAAAAATCTGGGTTGTTACTTTCTCTTGGTGATATCCAGGATACACCTTCACATTGAAGATGATATGATTGTTGCCAAATATAGTAACCCAATAGAGGTTGGGGTTGAATTCTAAGGGAATACATGGAATCGTGGCTCTCGGCTATTGTAATCAAAAAATAAAATTGGAAAAGTAAATGGGGGGTTTTGAATAGAAATATCAAACAAGTGGCGAATATTAACTTTGGTTGTAATCAGTCATAGGTGAACACTAGGATTATGTTCCCCCCGAATTCTTAACACCATAGGCTTATCGTTCTTTATTGAACCAACCCAATACCTTACATACAAAATTGATAATTTATGTAACTTCTACTGTCTTTTAGCCGAACAGAAGGATTTAGCTCTTTACCTTTTGAGTCTCAGGATGTTGCCTTACTAACCCTTATCTTAATCCACGTTAACTATTACTTTTTGAGTCTCTAGTTATTAGATAAAATCTAACTATCTTTCTTTGGTGATCCCAAGCAGTGTGGATCAATAGTTAAACTCTAAGTTACTATTGTCATTGTCTTTTCCTAGTTAGTACTCCTCTTTTGGAGTAAGTAGCAATAATATAGGTAGGATCCTAATGTGTCCACCCATTAATAAGAATATTAAAGTAAAGATAATACAATGCATGAATGGGTATTAATTTAGAACAACAATTGCACTTCCCCTACTTCATAAATTCTTCTGGGTTTCCACAACCCTAGCTAAGGGTTTTTATCCGCTCATGCTTGTGAAGTAATCAACAACATTAATAATTGAAAGCATAAGATGAAATCAAAATAGTCATAAGTAAAAACCCAAAACCATAACTGAAGTAATCAACCAAAATCAATACAAGAGAATTCCAAGACCAAAATTGAGTCTCAAAATACAAATATTTTTGTAAGTATCAAAAGTGCATAACTTCTATGAAAAAACACATAAGAGGTATTTATAGTACATGAGGAAACCCTAAAACCTAAGCCCGAACAAAATAAGAGAAAAAAGGTCGGTGGCTACATGTGGTCACTATATATGGCCTGGCTTTGGGTGCATGTGGTACATGCAGCCTGTAGGCTGGGCACATGTAGTAACCGCATATAGCCACCGACCCTTTTTGTCCTATTTTATTTGGGATTTTGTACTCCTAATACATGATTTGCCCACATGCGGTCCACATGTTCTACATGCAGTTCGCATGTTGACTTAGCATGTGCCAAATGTTATTTTTTAGCTCTTCTTTAATTCCTGCACATGTCTTAGTCACTAACAATCCAGAAAGTGTCTCAAACATCCATAATTGCTCCTATAAGTAGCCAAAAACACCTTTGTCATCTTTTTCACGAACTTAGCATCCAAAATATGATTTCCTGCAAAACATACCCAAAATGCATCATATATAACAAAAGAATCTTAAAAACTTGCCTATTTTCCTCGTTTTAAGCATTAAAAGTGCTATATTTCTATAGCACATCAACACCCTCAACTTAGAACTTTTGCATGTGTTCAGGCAAATGCTTAACTAGGAGAATCTAAGATATTCAAGGAAGTTAGTCAACACTTTAAATTCAAAACACTATACCCCTTCTTATCTCACTTTTCAAATCCAATTGTGCATAAACATGAAGTACAAACACATTGGGATCAAGGTATGGCATTACATTAGCAATATACAACCATGCATATATACAAGTTACACTACCCAAACACATATGCAACTAGCAATATGACTCATGTGCCCTCACAACAAAGCCGTCCCACTCACTCATATGAAATGATTCATGTCAATGCAGAGGTAGTCAATAGACACTCATACTCAGAAGAGAAGTTCCAATCAATTGCATCAAAAATCATAGGCTTGCCCTTATTTTATTTACGTTCTAATTCAAACAGTCAAGTTAGGATCACTATAGGACTTTTCTCAACTTGTAATCTAGGCTTTAAGGATGGTATGGTATATATATGGACATATTAAGTAACTAAGACTCCTTGGCACTACACTAACCTTGGGGTCTCACTTACTAGCTAATTTCATTTTTATTCCACCCTTATTTCTCCCTTTTTATTATTTATTGCATATTCAGGTTGGGTGTGGTATTTTATCCTTTCTTTTTTCACTTTCCTACAAATTTCTCTCTTTTTTCTTTCTTTTTTCTTTTGCTACCACACCCAGCCCTAATTTTTTCTCTTATTTTACCCTTCTACATACCTACTTTACACTATGCACCCCCATAATAGCCACTCTCAACTTAGGCCTTTTACTTAAGTTGAGGTGCATAATGTCCAAGGAGAATCAGGGCCAAAATAGGTTCATTGTAATACAAATGGGAAGATTAAAGGTGGAAATTAAGAAATAAGCTATAAGTCTCAAGACATGGATCAAGGGAAACTTTTTCACAATAAGAAGGTCATTTAGGTTAAAAGTGGACTAAAATAAAAAATGGCCTATGATCCTTCCTAACTGATTATCCTTCGACCTAGGCAAGACTAACCAAGCAAGTTTTGAATTCAACACACAAAGGTAACTAAGTAGCATCTCACACATACATGGCACACAGTAAATATTATAAACTACTACTTATCTAGTTCATGCAATTATTAGTAAGAGATTATCATGTCCCTAATCCTAATTCCATAACAAGATCCATAATGTTCACACATATATACATTCACACAGTTTTAAAACATAATTTTGGAGGGTATCATTTTCTCAAAATCAATAAAAATATGACTACTACCCTAAATACTTAAAGATCTCCTAATTACCCAAAAAATCAACACAGTATGAAACAAAACATAATACAACATAAATTATCCTAGATAAGCCAGTTCTACAACCATATCACAATCGATAAGAATAGAAGCACGATAATAAAAACTCACAGAGGCTATGGTATAACCCACCCCTAACTAAAAAACTGCACACTATCCTCAATACTAAAAAGTAATATAAAACAAAGTAAAGTGAGAACATACCTAGGACATACTTAGCATTCATGTCAGAAGCATCCCCAAATAGGGGGCATATCAACTGGCGGAGGTAATGGTGCCGGAGGTGCACTACTAGAAGATGCACCCACTACTATCGTTTCATGCCCCAGCCTCTCAACAACTGCAGAATTTATCCAATCATGTCAAGACCTTTTTAAGTCCTGGTTATATGACATATCAGGATCCCACAGGTCTCTAATATGAACTCTCTTATACCTAACTATTGGGACCTCCTCATCATCCTTTATAAAGAAATCCAAATATATGGGTGTGCGTGAAGGTGATATCTGGACCACTGGGGGTAGGACTGAAAGAGTGGATGCTATGGCTCTTTGTGAGAGACTGTATCTCTACTCATAATATATCTAACTCTTCCCTCATTTGGGGTAATCCGATACCTCTGTCTTTGTAAATTAGGCTATAACCCATCTTTCAAATTCATCAAGATATGCCTGTAAATTAGCACATAGCTCAAATAAGGTAGCTCTCTGTGTAACCTCCCATCTAGCCTCTGCCATCTCAAATCTAGTTTGAACCCCTGAGTGCATCTGCTCATATTGGGTTGTCATATCATTCTGAACAACCCATAATTGAGCATTAGTATATCTTTGAATGTCCACTAAGATCAATAAAAAATCTTGAAATATACTAATCACACATATAGCAGAAGCTGTAGTGGATATTAGGCTCTAAAGATACGCCAACCAGCTCTAAGGTCAAAACTGGGGCTGATGAAGAGGTGACTGGTGTTCTCTCCCCCTAAGTACTCATATCTGAGGCCTCTCTCTACTCACCTATCTCCATATAAACACTAACTCCTACATTATTTCCATGGGCATCACCAGGCTCTGCGGAACATGATGGGACCTCAGTTTGGGCCTGAGGTATTGCAACAGGCTCTTTAGATCTCCTGGGAAGGCCAGGACATACCAAATCCTTCATACTCTTTGTCTTCATCGTAGCCATTATAAGTACCCTCTTATATAATCCTAGTATCTCAGGCACACTAGCCTTTTCACATAACCTCTGAATTAAGGAATGGAATGGAAAATTAGTCATTATCCCAAATTCTCTATCATGGATCTCATACTGGAGGATGGTTACAAAATCAATAGAATATCTAACCATCAAACTAGCAACAAGGGTTGGTCTCTCCGAAGTCAACACATTAGCTGAAGCAGTACAGATCAGCCTATATCGAATGAGCAACCACCAAAACATGACATCAAAATTTAATCTACCTTTTTTGATCATACCATGACCCTCGATCTATGGGGTTTCATCACCCATAGGTGAAATATAGCTGGCTATCCACCTATCATTATCAAACCTCTCTCATCTATACTCAACCTCTCATATAATATGTCTATCATGTGCTATTCTTAGCCCATAGTCATACTCTATTGTAGATTTCAGAGTGATATAGTCTGGACTAAAATGACCCAGTGGATAGTCTTCTATGAAAGATCAACTATGAACCTTCTTACAAGTATATGATCAAACTGTGGCTACTTCTTGTATATCATCAGGACCAGAGCTCTATGCATAGAAAGAACTACAGTAGTGTAGTATGTTGTATAAAAATCATCTACCATAGTCGAGCTATAAAAACCGACCGGTCTAGTCATCCACTCGAACTGGTAATGATGAAAGGAAGCCCACAACTATGGTACTCTGCTAAGCCTAGATAGATCAATTCAGCTCGCCTCATATATAAGCCTCTTAGTCCTACTTGCCTAAAAAATATGACTTTCCATATCATATATCTCCTGCATCCCTTCCATACTCCACCTCAGATTTTACTTCTTAAAAGGTGCCTGTGAGGTATGTATGGATATAGGACTCTGCCTCTTATACTGGTGAATCATGGGAAGCCTACTATGTACCCTTCTTAGATTGGGGTACATCTGACTGCTGTACATGAGTTTTTATACCCTTCTCATACTAGGGTACCTATGATGACTCTTCCTGCTCTGCATCCGCTAATGAATTTTGGAACCCTTCCTCAAACTGAGGGTCCTGACTAGTCTCTGTGAAGCTGACTCAGAATCCGCCTCATCCTTTTTCTCCTCACCATTTAGTAGAGGAATGTGTAGGGGTGATATATAGGCTGGCTTTATCCTTGTTCAGACTGCAATAGATTTGACTGCTTGGAGAATCTGAACTTACTAAGCTCGAAACCTGGGTTGAGTGAAAGTTGGCCATCTCTCCCACTGTGACTTCTCAGGTAATGACTGTCCCATAGAGCCTATAATAATAGTTATAGCTACCTGGCACATCTTCCCACCGGTCAAGCTTTGTGTCTCTATAATTACAGCATCTCTAAGTCGTACAATAAGGTACTCCTCCACTGAACCACTGGGCTTAGGGGTTTCATCATGTCTCCTTGATGCCTCAGCCTTATTTTTCTTCTTCATAGCTTTTGGTGCCATGTGTACCTAAAAAAAGTTGTTAGTTTCCAACAAAGATGAGGGATTGTAAAAGTTAAAGAACAACTCAAAATTTAAAAAGTTTGAATTTTTCTTCAATTTTCACACCCCTATAACCTATTTGACATCCAAATAAGTACAATGTGCACACACTAATCAAGATTCATGATTTTAAAAGAATACTAAACATGTTTAACTTGTGGTATTGCTCTACTAATTTAAGTTCAACTTCCGATTTGGGCCTAACCTTAGAATTTAATTCAAAATAAGGCCCTACATTGAGATTACGGTCTACTTCAAGGATCCTACATACAAGTATGATAGATTCTATATATTTTGCATGGGAATACATATATCAACTTTCTTATTCAACAAATAAATCAATACATAACCATTAGGAGCTGAGAAAGTTACCTCTTTTATGAAAATCAGAAAGTGAACATTAAAGAAATCAAGCAAAACCAAAGTTGGAACTTATTTTTAGTGTGTAGGGGAAAGTTGGTATCTCAAAAAAGTTTCAATTTATCCTTTACTTAAGTGTGGGTTTAGTTTATGATTTAAGAGGAAAGTTTGAATTTAAAGAGAAATCTGATGTTTTGAGGATTTAAATGAATCGGAATGAGGTTAAAGATGTTTAAATAAGGATTGAAGGAAGTTTTAGGTCTTAAATATGTGTTGGTGGGCATAAAATTTTAATTAAAAGTTAGGCTCTATGTGACCTACCTGCGTCTAGGCATGGAGCACATGTGCCACATACAGCCAGTATATGGCACGGCTAAAATTATTGGCCCGCTTTTCTACAGTTTGGACTTTGCATTTTTATATTTTCCCACTACTTATTGTCCCATAACTTGTGTTTATGGTCCCAAAAGTATGTATATGTACCAAAGTCCACAACTTTCCATTCTTATCCTCAAAATTCATCTTTTCAATTATTTCTCAACTTACCTAGCCCATGTGGGACTCGTGACCATGATGGGTTAGTAACACAGTCCCCTTACCTGGAAATCAATGAATGTAGCAATTTTACCATATTTTGGGCAAGTCCATAAGATAAAAACCTACAAAATAAAACAACAAAATGTAAACACTAGAATAGTGGGTTGCCTTCCATCCAACACTTGATTAAATGTCGTGAAACGACGTGGCTATGTTGGTTACTCAGACTTCATCAATAAACCCATGAGTTGCCTCACATGCAATGCTTGATTTAACATCGCGGCATGATGTACGTACCTTGATTACTCAAAATTCATCAAGATACCCATAAAATTACCCTCCATGGTCATAAATACAATCAATCACTGACAACACTCTAATGTCGGTTGGATGCTTCATTGACTTTTGGATGTTGAACATATCCTCCTTACCATTGATTCTGAACTTTATCTCTCCTTTATTCATGTTAACCATTACTCTACCTATGGCCATAAATGGTCTACCCAATATAATGGGCATTTTAGTGTCAACCTCATAGTCTAGAATGACAAAGTCAACTACAAAGATAAAGTTATCAACTCTCACATTTACATTTAATGAAATGCCCACAGATTTCTTCACTGTGTAGTCAGCCATCAATAGCCACATTGAAGTAAGTTCAGGAGGGTTCAAAACCAATTGCTTGAATATAACAACCATCATCAAATTTATGCTAGCTCCTAATCTACATAGGGCTATGACAAATTTGGATAACCAATAGTATATGGTATAGTGAATGCTACGAGATCACCCTTTTCTAAGATAGAGACCTCGTAGTGACTGCATTATAGTTGTTCAATCCATCAATATCCTCAATCATAGCTTCTTTCTTTTATGTGACTAATTTCCTCATAAATTTGGCATATCTAGTCATATGCTCCAATGACTCAAGAAGAGGAATATTCAAGTTCAGTTCTTTTAGCATCTCTATGAACCACTTGCATTTTCCTTCCCCTCTTTTCTGCTTCAGTCACTGAGGAAAAGGTAGAGGCAGTCTTTGAATTTGTCTTATTTTCTTCTTAATAACCAAACCCTTAGCTCTTTCCTTAATAACTATATCATCACCAACTATTTCCTTTTCTAATTCCACAATAGGTGTCTCATTAATAGTGGCTTACGCAGCAGGTAATGGGGAATCTATAGTAGTTATACCACTCCTTGTAGTAATGGAAACACCATGCCCATCATTTTTTGTATTTTGCACTGTGTTACTCGAAAGGGTACCTAGCTACCTCTGGTTTAGCGTTGTTGACATATACCCGAACTGATGCTCCAACTGCTTGATAGTAGTGGCATGAGATTTGAACTTTTAGGTCAATCTTGCAATGTCAGCCTTAATCTTCTTAAGGATGATCTCTTGATTTTACATCTTATCTACCAAGAAAAATTACCTATCTCTCTTCTCTCTATAGTCGTCCTTATTCCTATGGTCAACATCTCGCTCCTTGCTATGGTCTCTGTATCTGTCACAGTCATTCTGACCTTGGTTCTCTTTCTCTTGGGCTTGAAAACCCACCAACTGATGATCCAAATAGTTTTCTTTCTCCACTAATCCTGACTCATAAGATTTGGAGGCTGACCTTTGTTCTCCTACTATATTCACTTTCTCAAAAGTCGTCGCTACAAACTGCTTTGCTTTTACCCCTAGATCAGTTCTTAGTAGTGTAATCTCTTATGCTATTGAATTATCAACTACTTTCTAGTCGCAAAATTCACTAATAACATACATGCCAGATCCCCTCTCAGCCTCCCGAGTTTGCCACCATCGATTAGTGAGGAAGATCTAATCAAGTATCTCCAAAGATGCCTCCCAGCCTAGTCTCATAAAAGCTCCTCTAAATATGTCTGCGATGGCTCTGGAGCTAATGATCAAGGCTCTATAAAATATCTCCAATAAGGTCGTCTCTGACATCCGATGGTTGAGCACCATACTTAACTTCTTCTTAAACCCGAACCATGACTTATAAATAGGTTCTAACTGCAACTATCTGAAATTATAGATCTCATCCTTAAGCTTCAAAATATTTGATAGAGGAAAGAACCGGTTAAAGAATTGCCAACAAAACTCGTTCTATGTAGTGATAAATCCTCTTAATAATTCCCCTAGCTATAAAGATACTTCTCCTATATGTGAGAAGGGGGATAACCTCAGTCTAAGCACTTTCTAATTCACCCCTGGCATGGTATATAAACTATAGATCCCAATAAAATTATCAAGGTGCATATTTGCATAATCTGCTGGCAAACCCACAATTACACCTTTTAGATTTAGGATCTGGATTATTGCGCTCGTTATATCAAACTTGATGCTTGGGGATAAAATAGGAGGAATAATGGCTCAAGTCTCTGTCGACTCAACTTATCCCAAATCTTATTAATCATCTATAGATGGTTGAACATATAGGTATGCTGGGATAACATGAACATGGCCACCTCTAGCTCTGTTCTAATTTTTATCGAGTGCTGCTTGATGGTCTGCTTTTTGTCTTTGCTTAGATTGCTCTGCCTCCCTAGCTACCTACTGATCTTCTTTTGTTACCCTCCTCTTATTTTTATATTGAGCTAAAATCTCACCTATCTGTTGATCAATACTATCCTATACATCTTTGGGAGGAGGGGGAGACACAATATCACGAACCCTTTTAAGAATATTATCTCTTTTAGGTTCCATCATCCTACTAAGTATTTGTTGGTTCCTCTATGGATTCAAATTCATTGGGATTAAGGGATTTCCCCTACTCCGTGTGTTAGTCATACACCGACATATGCCCAACTAAGAACAAAAACAAAAAGAAAAAACCTAAAATTGCAACAACCTCAATACACCTCTACTCTAAAGATTATGCGGTCACTACCAAATATAGTAACCCAACAGAGGCTGGGGTCGAATCCCAAGGGAATACATGGAATTATGGATCTCAGCTATTGTAATCAATAGGAGGAACAGGAAAAGTAAATGGAGGTTTTGAATAGCAATATCAAACAAGTGGTGAATATCAAATTCGGTTGTAATCAGTTATAGGTGAACACTAGGATTGTGTTCCATTGTATTCTGAACTCCATCGTCTTATCGTGCTTTGTTGAACCAACCAGATAGCTTGCATGTAGAATTGATAAGTTATGTACTTTCTACAATCTTTTGGACGAGCAGAAAGATTTCTCCCTTTAGCTTTTGAGTCTCAGGATGTGGCCTTACTAACCTTTGTCTTGATCCTAGTTAACTATTACCTTTTGAGTCTCTAGTTATTAGATGAAATCTAACCATCTTACTTAGATGATACCTAGTAGCATGGATTGGCAGTTAAACTCTAAATTACTGTTTTTATTATCTTTTCCTAGTCACTTCTAATCTTTAGGAGTAAGTAGCAATAATCTAGGTGGTATTCTAATGTGTGCGCCCGTTAATAAGACTATTAAAGTGAAGATAACATGATGAATGCATGGGTATCGGTTCAAAACATCAATCGCACTTCCCCTACTTCATTAATCCACCAAGATTTCCACTAACCTAGCTAAGGGTTTTTAGTCGCTTATGCTTATAAAGTAATAAACAACATTCATAATTGAAATCATAAGATGAAATCACAATAATCACAAGTAAAAACCCAAAACCATAACTGAATTAATCAACCAAAATTAATACAAGATAATTCCAAGGCCAAAATCGAGTCTCAAAATAAAAATATGTTTGAAAGTATGAAGAGTGCATAAATTCTACTAAAACACACATAAGGGGTATTCATAGTACATTATGAAACCCTAAAATCAAAGCTCAAACAAACTAGGAGAAAAAAGTGTCGGTGGCCATATGTAGTCACCACATGCAGCCTGGACTTGGGCGCATGTGTTACATGCGGCCTATAGGCTGGGTACATGTAGTGACCGCATGTGCCTGGACCAAAATATATTGCAGGTTAGCTCTCAAAATTTTGGACTTCTGACACATGCTTTTCCCACACGTAGTCCACATATGCTATATGCAGTCCGCATGTTAACTTAGTATGCGCTGAAAGTTATTTTTCAGTTGTTCTTTAATTCACGCACATGTCTTGGTCTCGAATAATCCAGAAAATGTCTTGAACATCTATAATTGATCCCATAAGTAGCCAAAAATACCTTTTTTTAAAAATCTTTTTCATGAACTTAACATCCAAAACATGATTTTCTTCAAAAACTCATGCCCAAAACGCATCATATCTATCAAAAAAATCACAAAAACTTACATAGCTTCCTTGTTTTAAGCATCAAAAGTGTAAGACCCCGCAAAGTTCTCTCATAGTCTAAGCCTTAGAGCGTGTCAAATGAAATGTAAGTCCGTTCCTAAAAGATTAAGAAGAGACTTCCCAAGTGATTGGTGCTTAAACCATATAGAATTTTCTTAAATTTGACTTTTTTTTCATGTGGAGAATTGAATTAGCTTTCCAATGATACCAATTTCATCCAAATCCAGCACAGGGTGAGAAGTTATGGCCATTTTACTGAGAGTTGTTGGAACTACCCAGGTGCGATGGATGATCCAATGGACCGTCAAGTCTGTGATTGCCCGTCGCTTGGCCCATCACAACTAAGGCAATAACTCTCTTTTCTAGTCCAAGTACGATGGCCAGGATGACGGACCGTCAAGGCTGCGATAGACCGTCGCCACTAAGGCAGTGTGGTCTCATCCTGGCCAACGTCCAACGGACATTCTGACAAACCATCAAGACTGCGACGGATTATCTCTTTGACTGTCATATCAAGGTAGTGTATTCTTTTTCTGACCAATATGCGACGGATGATCCGACGAACCATCGCTCTAATGTCGCAACCCCCATTCAGTAGTTTAACTCATTTTAAAAGGGATTTTCGTTATTTCCACTCTTTTATACCCTGATATATTCCAAATGAAGCAACTGACTTCATTTATCATCCAAAACACAAGAGAGCTAGGGTTTCTTCCTCAAGATCAAATCTAAAACCCTTCTCTAAGAAATCCTAGAACTCACCATAGATTCTACAAATTGAGTTGAGATTTAAGTTCCCCAAGATCAAAGGTTGAAAAAACCCTCTCTCAGGAGTAATAATAAGAGTTTGAAGCAAGATTGTTCATCCAATTTCATAATCTAAGATATGTGGGGTTTTGAACAAGGGTAATTCTTTCACCCTTGTGCCCAAGGCTTATTCAAACTATAATTTTCTGCAATCTATGAGATTTCACATGGTATCTAATTAGGGTTTTTCACCCATTGTTATTGATTGTAATATCTTGATGTTTCCCATGAATTAAAGTCAAATACCATGATTTTGCATATTTTCTTAATAGATTGAAGCTGGGTTTATACCCTATGTTTTTATTCCTCGAGAATTTAAGAGTTTCAATGTTCTAGAAATTGAAGTGTATGAGTATGTTGAGATTATGATCTAAATTACTATATATTCTAGATTTCTATATGATTTATGAATCTATATGCTATCTAATATGCATTTTGATTAGTTTTAACTTGAGATTGAATTATGGGTCATTAAGCCCTACTTGAGACATGCAATTTTATGAACTTTCGTGCTATAAGCACCCATTATTTGAGTATTTTGAAATTATTGAGAAATGTTTGGACCTAATGGTCATAGAGCTTTGAAATCCACTTCACTACATGAGATCACAGATTTGATTATTGGGTTCTTATGAACCATGAGATTATTTTAAAAGTGGATTTTCATGAGATGAGCGAGATAGAACTATGTTCCACCGTAGGTTTGAGATTTTGGGCCTGAGGATGAGATGATTAGGCCTGGGGCTGAGATAAGTGATCACTGAGTTAAAGTTATACTCCTTGGAAAGAGTATGACACCTCTCCCCAACGTGAGGTTTATTCCTTAGGAGGACAATACGTTGGACTCCATGTAGTTTGCATGGTTTATGTCGATTAAGAGAACCTCCCTAAACTAAAGTATTTTCCATTGAGATAGAGTATTTTCCCTAAAGTTTTGAGATGAGATATTTTCTAAAGTGAACGAATTGCTTTTGAGTATTTTCCAAAGAAGGAAGTAGTTTTCTCTACTAATAAGAGTTGATCATCAGTTTTTAAACCAAAGTCATATAATTCTGAATTCCAAGTGTTTGAGTTCAAAAGAGTTATAAGTTCTTGACCAATAAAGAAGTTATACTCTCCATAAGATATATGCATAAGTTGAAAGTATTGTTTAAAGTTTTTTTCATCCTATGAGTAATGAGAATAAGACGAGAGCGCAGATTTCTTAAGCCAAAGTATAATGACTCATGAGATTTGTGTTACATGATTCATTCTACATGATTTATGAGCTTTACATTTTGACTTATTCAAGCTATGTGAGTCATTCCTATTGGCATGCAAGATTTGATTAAACAGTACTGATATTGTTTCATGTAAATGCATACACCCCCATATACTCAGTACATTCCCAAGTGTTGATCCACATATATGTCTATGTTCTACATTGTTTTATAATGTAGGTTCAGGTGCTCAGTTTTACTCTCGTCAGTGATTCCCGAGTACCTTTGTCTATATTTATCTAGTGGTGAGTCCTCATGGTTTGAGGGCCTATCTTCAGATATTTCAGTATTTTAGTGGTTATGTTATTACTTTCAGTCCAGTTTGAGTCAGTTGGAGACTTGTCCGAACGACTCTCTAGTTCATGGAATAGTAGAGGCTTTGTCAGACTAGTTATCAGACTGTGGTTATGTTGAGATTTCCAGTTTTATGGTTGTTTGGACTGAGTATTACCTTTGTTTTTCCTTTCATTTGATATGACAGTTCTAGTGTTTTGTATATTTCTTATTGAATGAGTTATTTTGGAAAGTGATAGGCTCAAAGGGTTAGCTTGGGCTACTTGTATTCCTAAGCACTGTGTAACGTCCCGAGAGGTGATTTTGGGTTGTTACAAAAAGTGTTATATTTCTATAGCACATCATCTCCCCCTAGGATCATTTATCCTCGAATGATGAGTCAAGGTGTCCCTTAGCATGATTTAACATAGAAACACACCCACTCTTACTGTTAACAAAGACAGAAAACAAAGATACCAAGGAATTCCCAATTTTCTGTAACAAAGTTAGAAATCAAAGATGCTAAGGAATACACATACCTCTTGCACGATTTTTCAGAATACCTCTTGTAGATTTTCTTGGAGAAGAAAAACCAATGGGTATTTAGACTTCATGTCCTCTTCGGCTTCCTAAGTAGATTCATCACACTTTTGGTTCCTCTATAGAACCCTTACTGAAGTCATGTCCTTTGTATACAATCGATGGACTTACTGATCCAAGGTCTCCGCTGGGAGTTCCTCATAAGACAAGGAACTTGAAACATCAACACTTTCCAAAGGGACTACCAAGGAAAGTTCACCTACACACTTCTTCAACATTGAAACATAAAAGACTGGGTGAATGGAACTCAAACTTGAAGGCAATTCCAACTCGTAAGCCACCTTACCTACTTGCCTCAAAATACAGTATTGACCAACATAATGATGACTGAGTTTCCCCTTATTTCCAAATTGCATCACCCCTTTCATAAAAGATACCTTTAAGTACACCAAATCACCTTTATCAATCTCCAAATCCCTTTGCCTTACTTCCACATAGGACTTTCGGTGACTTTGGGCAGTCTTAAGCCTATCCCGAATCACCTTCACCTTCTCCATATCTTGGTGAACCAAGTCAGGACCATTAACCTATTCTCACCAACCTCAAGCCACCCAACAGAGGACCTATACCTCCTATCATACAACACTTTAAAAGGAGCCATCCCAATGCTAGAGTTATAACTATTTTTACAAGCAAATTCCATAAGAGGCACATGGCAACCCAACTACCACTAAAATCAACTACACAATACCTTAGCATATCATCCAAAGTCTGTATCATTCTCTTCTCTTGTACATCTATCTGAGTGTGGAAATTGATGCTAAAGTTCACCTTAGTCCCCAAATCTCTCTGAAAGGAATGCCTAAAGTAAGTTGAGAATTGAGTAACTCAATCAAATGTGATGGAAACTGGAGCAATATGCAACTTCACTATCTCCTCAATGAAGAGCTTAGCATAATTTTCTACTGAATAGTTAGTATTTACTGGAAAAGTGAGAAGACTTAGTCATCTATCCACAATGAACCAAGTGGAATCAAACTGATGGGGAGACTGCAGAAGACCAACAATGAAATCCACATTAATTACTTTCCATTTCCATATAGGCAACTTAATCTCTTGAGACAAACCACCTGGTCTCAGGTGCTCTACCTTCACTTGTTGACAAACAATGCACTTAGCCACAAAATTAGCCACATTCCTCTTCATGTTATTCTACCAATAAATTTCTTTCAAATTATGGTACATCTTCATCGACCCTGGACAAACAGTGTACATCAACTCCTAAGGCTCAACTAAGATCCTCTTTCGCAGTCCATCACTTTCTGGTGACCCATATCATCCTTGTTCCATATTAAGATACAATCCAAAACCTATTTCTCTTTCACCTCAACACACAGATATGACTTCACCACCTCTAGCACCATCACACCACCATTCTCAAAGTGGAAGAGACAAACTCCAAGATTAGCCAAATAGTAAATATCCTTCACCAAATCTCGCTCGTCTTTATCCATATGAGATAAGCTTTAAATAAATAACTGCTAAGAGCATTAACAACCACGTTAGGCTTACCTAGTGATAGTGAAGACTCATATCATAGTCCTTGAGAAACTCAAGACATCTCCTCTACCTAAAATTTAACTTCTTCTAAGTGGACACATATTGCAAACTCTTATGGTTTTAGAAAATGCCAACATGAATCTGATGTGTGAGCCTATCCTAACACATTTAAAGCTTTTAACTCTAAATAATTTTAAAGTCTTGAGAAACTTTAGTCATTTTTGATTAGTTTACTTTGATTTTGCAGTAAAAGTAGAGAAGAAGGGGAACCATAAATAAAGGAAGCAAAAAGCATGAAATCGGAAGCTAATAAAGAACAAAGGAAGGCTAACGATATCTATGACACATCGTCAGCCTAGTGATAGGCTATCAAGAATGCAGTCAACCTTAACTAGAGAATGATATTTTCTGTAACATTGTGACGACATGTCATGATAAGGTATCAGAGTTGTGATAAGGCATCAGGATCACCATCAACCTTAGGCAGAAATTCTCAAAATAGAAAAGGAAATGACGATATCCTAGATGTGCCGTCAGACTCCTGATAGGACGTCATTATCGCCGTCAACCTTAGGCAGTAGAAGCTAAACTTGCAGAGAAGCTGACAATGTCTGTGATAGGCCGTCAAAATCCTGATAGGACGTCACGAGTGCCATCATCTATTTCAAAGAAAATCTGAACTTTAATTTTATTTCCTTATTCAGGGTTAACTATTTAAAGCCTTGTTTTAGGTTTTTTTTATTGATTTGATCATTAAGGATTGGACATATCCTACAAGTTACAATATACGATATTTCTCTCTTTCTCAAAAACTAATATTTTAGAGTTTTGTCTTGTGATTTAATTCAAAGTATACTTTTAATTTTCTTCATCATTGTAAGTTAATCCTTTCAGTTATGAATTCAATTTGCATATTTGTTTCTTGCATCATGAGTGGCTAAACACCTTTAATTTAGATTATGGGATCTAGGATTAGGTCATGATAAGGTGTTAAATGCTCAAGATTTAAGAGGTGTTAAGATTTCTATGTAATTCTGATATTATAATTAAAGTCTGCTGGTTGCAAAAAGTAGGCGTACCTACTTTGATTTGCTTGAGAAAGAAATCATTAATAGTAGAAAGTGAATTATCAATAGGGAGTCGGAAAGACTTCGTTTAATAATCAGTGCTATAACAAGGTTAATTAACCTAAGGTAAAATCTGGACAGTGAGTAGTGATTCCCTTAGTCTGAGAGGATTAGGAAATTAGATGCTTGAATGGGTCGAGAGACATTCGATCATCTCATCGATAAAGATAACTTGTCATCCTAACCACCATGAGAATCTTGAGTAACCTTTAGCATTTGTCATAAACCGTAAGCCTTAGTGAACATAATCTTGGTTATTTCATAAACTCTTGATTGACAAACACTAAAATTAAAGTGACCAAAAATTATTTTCTAATCTCCAAAACCCCCATTTTATATTTTTATATCGTTTTTTTGAATCTGACTTATAGCTTTAGTTTCAAACTAGTTTAATCGCCACTCACATTATTCCCTGTGGGATTCGACCCCAACCTAGTTGGATTTTATATTGACAACAATCGCTTACACCTATTCAAGAGTGTAATTTGAGTGTTATAAAAAATGACACTATTTCCGAGGAACAATTTGGTGTATTGAGTTCGTTTGGAATTTTAGCCTACTAGCTTGAATTCAAACTTGTAAATATTTGTTTTTAGTTTTCTTTTATTTCTTGTGTTAGGTAGATTTTTATTTTAGTTTACTTATTACTATGGCATCGTGGAATGAACATGAGCTTGGTGGTTGGAAATCTTATCTTGATGATCTATGTCCATATTGTGATGGACCTCACTTTTGGCAAGATTATAGATATGCTCTCTGGAGAGAGATGTGTGCGCCATCTCTATCCTACCGGGAGTATGATTGTTCTTTATGTGGTGGTTGAGATGGACATTGGAGTGATTGCCCAAATGCCCTCTCCCCTATTGTGCTAAACTAAATTCTAGCTCTTCTTATGAGTTTGATAGGTCTTATAGTTTAGAAAAGAAAGAACAAAGCACTAATAAGAGTGGCATTGAAGCTATGTTTCAACAAATATTGGATCTCTAGAAAGAAACATATGATATCGTATATGATATGCGTTAAGACATGAATCCGATCATTCATGAGGAGATGGATATAAAGGTCAATTATTCAAAGCATTCTTCTATATTATGTTTAGATGATATCTTGTCTGTGGAATCATTTAACATAATAGAAGAGTGTGAAGATTAGGAGCAAGAATCCTATACTAATGGTGAGCTTGATATTGATATTCCATTGGAGATTTCCCAACCAACAGAACCATTCATGAACGAAGATGCCAAAGATGAGGAAATGGTACTAGAATTGAAAGAAGAAATCAAGAACAATCTTTGTGAAGACTCTAGTCCATTTTGGGGTAAAGACACTAATAAAGACACTACTCCAGAATTGAGATTCATTCCTTATTTGAACCACTTTTCAACATTATGCTTGGTGGATGTGATGAAAGTTGAACCACCCAAGTAAATGATGAATTTTGAAAATGAGGAGGAAAATTCTTACATTTTGGAGTTTATCTTTCCAAAAGGGTATACTATAACCCCAGTCTTGAAGACCAAGAAGCTTAAAGATCAATATCTATTTAGTGGATTTTTAGGATCCTCATCATTGCCCAATGATCCCACATGAAAGTTTAATGCAAAATTAGGCAAGCGGTTCAAGTCTTCGAAGTGGGGTGATAAAACATTCCTTACAATGCCCTCAGATTTGCCCAACGAACCTAAAAGATGTACAGATCAAAAGATGGGCCGACAATTTAAATCATCAAAGTAGAGGGATAAAGGATGGCTGGATGTTGTCGTGCTACGATACTAAATTAGGTGCTTCTTGGGAGGCAACCCAAGGTATTTTGTTGTTTGTAGTCGTATTATGCGATTGATATCAGATCTTCGCACCTATGGTACCACAGGTATATTTCTAACTCTCTTATTTTGGTTTGACGTATTGGGGACATTGCATGAATTTAACTTGAGGGTTTTGGGGCTACTTGTGGGTGTTGATGTCCTCCTAGGGTTTTTGTTGTCGTGCCTCTTTTCCCTGGAGTCTTGTTCCTAGTAGAGCTGGCATGTTTAGGTGCATTGTGTTTGTTTTGTGATGTGTTGTAGTTGACTAGGAAAAATATAAGTAACTAAGGCAGTTAACTTGTTTTTGTGATTTTTGAGCACCTCTCCATTGGTCTGATATATTACTATGTGAATTACATCCATTTGTGACTACGGTGTATCTTTTTGTGGCATTAGTCTGGCAATTGAATAACCTTTTTTAAACAAGTGCATGAACTGGATAAGTAGTGATATGCGAGATACTTGTGTGCCTTATGTGTGTAAGGTCTTACTCAGTTCCCGGTGTGTGTTGAATCTAGAACTTGCCCTGATAGTCTTGCCATGGTCATAGGATAGGAGTTAGTAAAGGATCATAGGCCATTTTTTTTTATTTTAGCCCACTTTAGCCAAAATGATCTTTCCTATGTGCATAATATCTCTTGATCCCTGTTTTGAGCCTAATTAGCCTATTTCTTTCTATGACACCTCTCACCTTCCCGTTTATACATAATGAACCTGTTTTGGCCCTGGTCCTCCTTGTACACTGTGCACCTTGACTTAGGCAAACAACCTAAGTTGAGGGTGGCTATCATAGAGGTGCGTAATACAAAATGAGTATGAAGAGAGGAAAAATAAAAGAAAAGAATAAAAAGATAGGTGTAGTGAAAAAGGAATAAGAAATGAGAAAGTTGTGTAAAAGATGATAAAAAGATAATGTGATAATTGAAAAGGCCGCATCCATCTTGGGCATGTGTGATCAATATAAGAGAGAAAGAAAAGAAGGTTAGAAGTTGAAACCCCAAGAGTTTAGTGTAGTGTCAAGGAGGCATAGTCACTCTAAAATATCTATGAATATCCTATCAGCCCCTAGCCTGCGTTACAATCTTAAGAAAAGCCCTATAGTGATCCTAACTGACCTGTCTGACGACTTGGGTACTGACTATAAGGGAAAGACTATGGCATTTGATGCGCAATGTTAGAACTTTATTCTGAGAGTGAGTTTTGTGTTTATCCCTGTGTTTATGTATGTAAATTCTGACATGAGTGAAAAAGGGATTTCTTTATTGTGAGGGCACATTAGGTATGTTGATAATTACTGCCTTATTTGGATAGTGTGATTTGGGTATGTGCTGGGTTGTTATTGCTAAAATTCTTGCCATATCTTGATACTCGTGAGTTTCATGGATGTTTTCAATAATAGACACAGTTTCTCCTAATTTGACTGACCTTGGAGATTGTGCATGTATTCTGTACTGATATGAGTAGTTAGCTGCCAACTTGTACTTTGTATACTTTTGGTTATGTTCTAGTTGCTTGAGGACAAGCAATTGTTTAAGTTGAGGGTGTTGATGTGTGAGCCTATGCTAACATATTTAAAGCTTTTAACTCTAAATAATTGCAAAGTCTTGAGCAACTTTAGTCATTTTTGATTAGTTTACTTTGATTTTACAGTGAAAGTAAAGAAGAAGGGGAACTACAAGTACAGGAAGCAAAAAGCATGAAATCGAAATCTAATAAAGAACAAAAGAAAGCTGAGGACATCCATGATACGCCGTCATCCTGGTGATAGGCTATCAAGGATTCCATCAACCTTAACCAGAGAATGAGATTTGCTGTAACGTTGAGATGATATGTCGTGATAAGGCATTAGATTTTTGATAAGGCATCAGGATCATCGTCAACCTTAGGCAAAAATTCTCCAAACGAAAGAGGAGCTGACGACATCAATGACGCGCCATTCGACTCCTGATAGGATGTCATTGTCACTGTCAACCTTAGGCAGCAGAAGCTAAACTTGCAGAGAAGCTGATGATGTCCGTGACAGGCCGTCAAACTCCTTATATGCCATCATGAGCGCCATCATCTATTCCGAAGAAAATTTGAACTTTAATTTTATTTCCTTATTTAGGGTTAACTATTTAAAGCCTTGTTTTAGGTTTTTTTTTATTGATTCGATCATTAAGGATTGGACATATCCTACAAGATACAATATATGATATTTCTCTCTCTCTTTCTCTCTCTCTCAAAAACCAATATTTTAGAGTTTTGTCTTGTGATTCAATTCAAAGTATACTTTTGATTTTCTTCATCATTGTAAGTTAATCCTTTCAGTTATGAATTCAATTTGCATACTTATTTCTTGCATCATGAGTGTTATTTATTGCATCATGAGTGGCTAAACACCTTTAATCTAGATTATGGGATCTAGGGTTAGGTATGATAAGGTGTTTAATGCTTAAGATTTAAGAGGTGTTAGGATTTCTTGGTAATTCTGAGATTATAATTGAAGTCTGCTGGTTGCAAACAGAAGGCATACCTACTTTGATTTGCTTGAGAAAGAAATTATAAACAGTAGGAAGTGAATTATCAATAGGGACTCGAAACGACTTCGTTTAATAATCAGCGCTGTAACAAGGTTGATTAACCTGAGGTAAAATTTGAATAGTGAGTAGCGATTCCCTCAGTTTGAGAGGATTAGGAAATTAAACGCTTGAATAGGTCAAGAGACATTTGAGCATATCATCGATAAAGATAGCTTGTCATCCTAACCACCGTGAGAATCTTGAGTCACCTTTAGCATCTGTCATGTACCGTAAGCCCTAGTGAACATAATCCTGGTTATTTCATAAACTCTTGATTGACAAACACTGAAATTAAAGTGACCAAAAATTATTTTCTAATCTCCAAAACCCCCATTTTATCTTTTCATATCGTTTGTTTGAATCTGACTTATAGATTTAGTTCCAAACTAGTTTAATCACAAATCACATTGTTCCCTGTGAGATTCGACCCCAACCTAGTTGGGTTTTATATTGACAACGATCGCTTACACCCATTCAAGAGTGTAATTTGGGCGTTATCAAAACCCCATTCAAATAGTGGCGTCAAATTCTTAAAGCTAAGACCACAACCAAAAATAAAAGTAATGAGTCGGATATTTGTTCTCATGCACCTTCAACTGCGTAGAAGCATAAGAAACCACCTTACCATGTTTCATCAACATTATCCTGTTCCACCTGGGATGCATCAAAATAAATAACAAAACCATCGGTACCCTCGGATAGGGTCAAAATCGGAGCAGAAGTTAACTTATCTTTCAACTTCTAAAAACTACCTTTACAAGCATCAGACCATAAGAACTTCACCTTCTTCTAAGTCTACTTAGTCAATGGGAAAACAATAGAATAGAAACTTTTTGCAAGCCTCGTATAGAAATCGACTAAAACCAAGAACCTTTGAATATCGGTTGAAGCCGTAGGCCTAGGACACTTCCTAACCACTGCAAATGTCTGTGGATCCACCATGATCCCTTTACTAGAAACAACATTACCCAGACAGGTCACAACAATAACCAAAGCTTACATTTAGAGAACTTCGCATACAACCACTAATCCTTTAAGGTTTGTAATACAAGGAGGAGGTAATCGGCAAGATCCGCCCCACCCTTAAAACATACCAAAATATCATCAATAAACATAATGATGAACAAATCCAAGAACTGATGGAATACCTAGTTCAAAAGATCCATGAATGCCACTTAGGCATTATTCAAACCAAAATACATCACCAAAATGTCAAAATGACCATATCGAGTTCAAAAAGTAGTCTTAGTGATATCCACTTCCCCAATCCTCAATAGATGGTAGCCCGATCGAGGATCAATCTTAGAAAAGTACTTAGCTCCTTAAAGTTGGTCAAGTAGATCATCAATCCTAGGAATCAGATACTTATTTTTCACAGTCACCCTATTTAACTGGTGGTAGTCTATACACATTTAAAGGGACCCATCTTTCTTACATAAAAAGAGTTGGAGCACCTTACAGAGAAACACTAGGTAGATAAAACCCTTAACTAAAAGATCTTTCAACTGCTCCTTAAATTCTTTCAACTAAGATGGAGCCATTCTATAGGGAAAGATAGAGATAGGACAAGTGTCTGGAAGAAGATTAATCCCAAAATCAATTTCCCTATCGGGAGGAACACCGAGAATATCATTAGGAAATACCTCTAGAAACTCACAAACCACAAGGACCAATTGCAAAGAAGGACCTTTGGAATTAGAATCCTTAACCCTGACCAAATGATAAAGACGCCCATTAGAAACTAATTTACGTCTCTATTATAGGAACTAAATATTCACTTGGGCACTAGGGAACTAACTTTTCACTTAATCACTGGCTCATTTGGGAACTGGAAACTGACCCTTCGGGTTTGACAGACAAAAAACAATAGAATGAGTGCAACTAATGCATCCCTAAAATCACATCAAAGTCTAACATGTCTAATTCAATCTGGTCCATAAATGTCAACCTACCACGGATGGATACCACACAACCCTTATAGACTCTTCTAGCCATAATAGAGTCACCCGCTATGGTAGACACAAAAAAGGGATCAAGAATACACTCAATATCAAAACAAAATAAATAGCCACATAAGGGGTCACATAAGATAGAGTAGACCTGGGATCAAATTGATAAAATATAAATCACAAGAGAAGAGTTTTAGCATACCAGTAACAACATTAGGTGATGCCTTAGAATACGAACGAGTGGCAAGAGCATACAGACAGTTTTGACTAGTGTCGAAGCTAGAAGTAATACCTTTTGGTGCAGGAGCTAAAGAAGCAGCAATCGGGACCTTATTATTCCCTATAGTAAATTTGCGAAAGGATAGTTCATTTGAATATGGCTAGGCTGACCAATAGGACCCGACTGACTTGATTGAGATGTTACCAACTGGGTCAATAGATGAATGTAATAATGAATCTCGACATTGGTAATATCTCTTAGAGATGTCCAAGCAAAAGGGTTACCTGTGGGATAAGGATCGGTGGAGACGGTGGAACACTACTAGGGAAATTAGAAGTAGTGACCCTAGACCGAGTATGAACTTCTTGAGTAGGATGAGCACCTTCCATATTGTCCTTAAGTGGGATAGAGGAGTTTCCATGAACATTATATCTTCTGGAAGGAATGATATGAAAAGCAAAAAAACAAAAATTAAAGAAAATTTCAAGGCCTTAGACTCTACAGCCCGATAATACATCAAATCAAAGGGAATCATTCCTAAATAACTCGTAGCTTCTTCCCAATAAGTGGGGTGTACTACACACCCATAAAAGAGATTTTGCTTTACATGGCTTTATGGACACCCAATGACACCAAACCTGGTTTTGATACCAATTTTGTCACGACCTAAACCAAGGCCTAGCCATGACGAGTATCTCAAGTCCAACAAGAACCAGAGACTACCTCCTACACCTAGCCAAACAAAAAACCATACCCCCAACGTTGGATGAATTCCCGATATATAACAAGATAGCATAAGATAAGATCAAAGAATTTAATACATGTCTATAACTGATAACTGGTAACCAACCAAAAAAACCAACCAATTTCACCCAAGTCCATAGTAATATAAACAAAGTCTTCTAACTATATCAGAATCAATCAAGTGTTGGGATATGCCCCCAACTCTAACAATGACAATGACAATAATAATGTTAATATGCACTATTCAATTCTAGTCTATGAAGGGAAATTGATGAAATGACCAAGTCTTCTGGAGAATAAAAGCTCACTATTTCACCACCAATGACCAACTAATCGAGTCGATCCACCTAACACTACACAAGAAAAGTAGAAGTATCTTCGGTTCCTATATTACATGGGGATACAATGTCTGAAAATGTTTAGTGGGTTGAGCACTAGAATGTAACTCAGGGGTAGAGGATAAAATAAATTCCAAAAACCATATTTTCAAAATCATTCAAGATAATTCACATAATCATATATATACATATAAACATGTTATGCTGAGAAAGGGAACAAAACTTAGTATAAAGTAAACCTTTATCCTGGACTATGTAACTAAACCATAATAAAATGGCACTCACGGTCTATATGGGTTCATCTTGCCATACTGATAGGGCCTTAGTGCGTGTTAGCTGCATGAACCAGAGGTATAAAGAAAGACCAGGGAATGCCTCGACCCCACGTCAATCCAAGATATAAATATATCAATAGTATGAACTATGCACACAGGTCATCAAGATCAAACCTCAGGTCGACAAACATGAGTTTCTAGTACAAGTCATCCAAGACCTACACCTTTACTACTTTGCTATCCTAATTTAAAGCAAATTTCACATAACCCATTTATTAACCTATGATCCAATCGTTAAGTCAAACCATGGGTTTTTTCATACCATTATACTTTCAAGCTTATCTCTATGCCATAACAATCATATTAGCTTGGGGAATGCCTTGACCTTTTGTTTATTAAATCAAACTATAGCTAAGAAAGCTTTCAAAATCTATGTTTATTGATTAATTATTAATGCAATGCAATAACATAGGTGAGTAAGTTAAACTAATTGGCAATTTCACAATTCAAAGCTATTTAGACAAGTAGGTCGGGGGGAGGGGACACAATTATTCAAAACCAATTCCAATTTCAAAATACCAATTTTAGGAGAGACCATGACCCCTTAGTTCATTCACCATCCCTATGCACCTCATAAGTTCAAAACCACCAATAAAGCATAAAAAATACATAATAAATCATGGGAAAATAATTTAAAAACCAACCATATCAAAAACCTCAACCACATCAAAAACCACATTCAAAACTATCCAATTAAACCATTTATATACATGCTTTTCATAAAGTAATAATTGGGGAAGAGTACATGCCTAAAATATCAAGAGTTATGAAGAGAGTTTTCCCTTAAGAGCCCAAATTGATGAACTTCTCAGAAACCCTAAGTATCTTGCTTGAGAGAATTTAGAGAGTTTGAGAGTATTTTTCATTATGCTATGAATGAGAAATAACCCCTTAATGTGATTTATGGTCATGTGGTCTAAGTAAGGAAAAAGGGGAATTGACCATAATGCCCTTTATGAAAAGACTAAAAAATCACTGCATTCATTATGGGTACCCTTGCGATTCGTAGGGTCACCCTACAACTCTTATTATCCAGTTATAGGCTGGATAGTATTTAGGATCCTCAACACCTACTTAGCTACAAATTGTACCATATGACTCATACTCAATTATTATGACCCACTTGGCTAGTAGTTGTCAAAAAGAAACAATTTGGGCATTACACTGGTTTGGTTATGAAAGACACCAAACAACTCGTTATGAGATCTTACGACTCGTAGGGTCTAAGTCCTTATTAAGATAGAAACTCCTGGCCAACATACTGGCCAGACTATGATTGGTTCCATAAGACCCATCAAAACTCCCTATGACTTATAAGGGGAGTCGTAATCTGGGTTGTAGGGATAAAATTTCAAAAATTTTCAAGGACCAAAAATCCAGGGTGTTACACTTACCCACCTCAAAGTATCCAATAGGAGACCTAGACCTTCTATTATAAAGAGCCTCAAAAGAGGCCATTTGAATACTAGAGTGATAACTATTATTGCAAGTGAACTCAATAAGCAGTAAATGGCCAACCCAACTACCTTTAAAGTCAATTATGGAGGCCCTTAGCATATCCTCCAAAGTCTAAATAGTATGCTCCACTTGTCTATCTATTTCAGGGTAGAAAACGGTGTAAAAGTTCACCTAAGTACCCAAATATTTCTAAAATAAATGCTAGAAATAAGAAGAAAATTACGTAACTTAGTCTGAAATGATGGACACCGATACTCGATGCAACTTTACTATCTCCTGAATAAATAACCTAGCATAGTTCTCTCCTGAGTAGTTAGTCCTCATAGGCAAAAAGTGAGCAGACTTAGTCATCCTATCCACAATGACTCAAATATAATTATATATATTGTGAGTTTACTAAAGACCTATAATGAATCAATATTAATTATCTCCCACTTCCATGTGGGCAATTCTATCTCTTGGGATATGCCACCATGCCTCAAATATTCTACCTTGACTGGCTGATAACTATACATCTAGTAATAAAATTTGCCACATCCCTCTTCATATTATTTTGCCAATAGATTTCCTTCAAGTTATGATATATCTTGGTCGAACTCGGATAAACTGTATATTTAGACTCATGAGCATCAGTGAAAATCCTTTCATATAGCTAATTCAAATGAGGAATACACAACCTTTTTTGATATCTTAAAATACCATACCCCCAATCTCGAAGGCCATAATCTTTTGTTGACCCACATCATCTTTATTTTGCATAAGTATGGGATCCATAAACCATTTGTCTTCGGCCTCAACACCAAGAGATGACTTATCTACTTCCTAAATAATAAGTCCTCCATTCTCATATATTGATGCTTTAGTGACGAAGTTAGCTTAGAAAATGATTAATTCTTTAAAGTCCAATGCTTGTAAGGGTAGTTTTAAGATGTTGAAGGATTAGTTATCTTCTGTGCTAGTTTTAACCTTTCTCAAGGGTGTTAATGGTTTTGTTGTGTTTTATGATGCGTCTCATGTAGTACTCGATTGTATTTTGATACAGCATGGTAAGGTTATAGCTTATGCTTCCAGGCAACTTAAAGTTTAGAATAGGAATTACCAGACTAGAATGATTCCAGTTAGTAAGATTCCATTTAGATTATTTTGGATAAAATGATGAAGTCTGTGCATTTCTTGTTTGTGAGGACTAGCTACTCTAGAGAGGACTATGCTAAGTTTTTCATTCAGTAGATTATGAAGTTTCATGGTGCACTGATGTCCATTATTTCAGACTGAGGTACGTATTTCTCTTTTTATTTCTAGTACGCATTTTAGAAAGGTTTGGATACTCAGGTAAACCTTAGCACAACCTTCTACCCTCAAATGGATGAATAATTTAGACTTTAAAGGATATGGTAAGGGCTTGTGTTATTGATTTTAAGGGGAGTGGGGTACGCTATTTTCCTATTATTGAGTTTTTATGTAATAATAGTTATCACTTTATCATTGGGATGGATCCTTTTGAGGATATTTATGGTAAGAGGTGTAGATTTCTTATTAGGTGGTTTGTGGTAGGTGAGACTAGGCTATTTTGCCTGACTTGGTTTATGGCCATAGAGAAAGTGATGTAATCAGAGAAATACTTACACTACTCAAAGTCGCCAAAAGTCTTACACAGATAAGAAGTGAAGAGAGTTAGATTTTGAGGTAAGTGATTTAGTATTCTTAAAGGTGTATCCTATGAAAGGAGTCATGAGGTTTGGTAAGAAAGGAAAGCTTAGTCTCTGTTACATTGGTCCATATCATATTTTGAGAAGAATTAGAAATGTTACTTATGAGTTAGATTTATGATTTTAGCCTCTATTCTTCCTGTCTTCTATGTGTCTATACTAAAAAAATGTGTGGGTGATCGTTCCTTGATACTGCCCATTAAGGATTTTGGTGTCATAGAATCATTACCTTATGAAGAGGTCCCGATTAAATTATTAGATAGATAAGTTCGTAGATTAAGAATTAAGTATATAGCTTTGGTAAAAGTCCTTTGGAGAAATCAAAAGGTGGATGAGGCTACATGGGAAGCTGACGAAGATATGAAGGCCAAATACCCATTCTTATTCCCCAGGTTGGATGAAAGCGCTTAAGGTATAAGTTTAATTTTCCTCTTGTCACTTTCTGAGTTTGTCATTTAATTCTAGTTCCATTTTTTATTTTATCATGCTAAGGGTACCCCTAATTTCTCAGTCAGGGACAAATGATCTTAAGGGGGTGGGTTAATGTATTACCCTAAGTTTTGGACTCTAAAATTTTTGTAGTGAAATTTAACACTACTCAAGAAATAACTCAGGTGATGTGTCACTACCACTTGTCATAAATCATTCGGTGCTATTCATTTCCTAACTAGTAAGGTTGCCCTAAGTTACTATCGTGGTCACGACTAAACCCCATAAGTCATAGGGTAAGGTTACGAGTCAAGGTGAGGGACTCTTACTATAACAGTGTGAATGCCCAAAGTTTCTACTCAGGCCACGAGTCAAGGCAACAACTTGCGACCAGTTATCATGTGTCATTACTCAACCAGTAATAACTGGGAGCCATTTCTCCTATATGTTTCTTAACTAAGGGTAAATTGTTTTTTTACTTCTCTTATACTTTACCCATGACCTTAAAACATCTAAGGGACTCTATTAACTAAACACTACTCTCATCATCTTAAACTCCCTAAATCAAGATAAAACTAGGGTTTTCAAGGAATTTAATCTTCAAGCTCTGAACTTTGGGTTTTCTTCCTATTCTTGTGTATTTCAGGCACGTCTCTCATCCATAACTTGATTTTTTTTATAAAAGAATATGTTTTAATCATTGTTCATATGATATAATTGTGGGTTTGAAATTAGGTTGAGGGTTTTTGGTTGTTTACTATTGGAATATTTTTTCCATACATTGAATATGTCATTCATGCTTGATAATTGGTTTTAGGGATGGAATGGTGAACTTTCATGGAAATTTGGAATGGGGAATATGGGTTTCTCTAATTGGTTGGATTTTGGATTAATAATTGTAATAACCATAACCCACCTTCATGAACTTTGGTTTTAAATGTGGAATTTGCAAAATTTAACTCACTTTTGGAACTATTTCATTATAGTTAAGGCTAAATGGATAACATGGTTTGAAAGGCCTTGGTGTCCATAGTTTTGGGTTAAATAAAATAGAACTTGGGAGTCAAATTAGTTAATTATATTTGAATGGTGTGATTAGATTTGCTTATAAGCATAATTGGTATGACAATGCCAAATGGTAAATGCCTTAGTAAATGACTCTTGGGAGAATGGTAGGGATTATGTGCAAATATTTTAATTTAAGATTAAATAAGGTTGTGTAGCTTGCCATGAAGGTGGAGGTCCTGGGGAGGGGGGGAAAATACTAGAAACCACATTTGTTGGCATGGGGGTCTACCTGACCGTGTGCTTGGTTTATACATTATACATTTTCGGATGGTTGGAGACCTAGTGTCTGTGGTCCTTATTCGAATTTCCTCTATTCATGTAGCTAACATTCACCAGGGTCATTTGAGTAGGGAGATATGAGCCCATATAGATCGTGGGTGCCCTTAGGACGAATAGAGCTTTACAGTCTAGGTTAATTATTTTAAAATTTTATGTTCATGACCCTTTATCCTCTCTGAACATCTTATATATGTATATCTGAATGTGTGCAGATAGTTTTTAGCAGATTTTGGATATGGAATTTATTTTATCACTTTCCTTGAGTTACATACTAGTGCTTATCCCACTGACCATCCCTCGATGCTGCATTATTTCATGATGTAGGGTCCTTGGGTTCCTTTGTTTCTCCTATGTAGTGTTAGGTGATTCGAATATCGATTGAGTCACTATAACGTGGTAAGAATCCATCATCTAGAAAGCTTTACCATTTTATTAGGTTTCTTTTTAGATTTTGAAAATTGAGGAGTTCCATTATCATGGCGGGGGGGGGGGGGGGAATATATCTCGACCTAATTTGTTATTTTAGTTTTAGAGGGTTTGTGGATAAGTGTAGGGTTGTTTGGTCATTGTGTTTGGATTGTATTCACTTTTGTTATTTTTTATACATATCGTTCATTAGTTTAGTTTAATTCTGATTGATTATTATTATTATTATTGTGCTCTTGAGGTTAGGCTAAAGGAGTAGTCACCAATCCTTAGTGGGATTGAAATACTCGTCATGACAAGGACCCAGTTTAGGTCATGAAAAGCTTATTAGAGCATAATTCAGGGTCTTTAGGTGTCCACAAAGCCGTGTTGGGTAGATTCTCTTTTATAGGTGTTTAGCAATCCATACTTATAAGGGTGAGGCTACAAGACATTTAAGAATGTTTCCCATTCTTATGTTCTATTTTGGGCTATAGAGTCTACATTATGAACTTCCTAAACTTCTGGCTTACTTATGTTTCAGATTATGCCTTCTCAAAGATCTAATGTTTAAAGAAACTCTACTGGACTATCTATCCTACCTGAGGAAAATATGGAGGGAACTCACACTGTTTATAGAGTGCAGACCTGATCTAGGGTCCTTTCCCTTAATTGTACTACTCCATGTGGGGTTCTATCAGTCTCTACTAGTCCTCCTCGAGCTTCCCAGGCTAGTGATACTAATACTTAGTCACCTCAGGGAGATATCTTTAATGTATAGTTTTGGTAACCTATTCATATAATTACTCTGTTGGTGGCCTCTTAGTATCGCTTGTTAGATATTATTGGTTCTATTTCTCCTTCTACTGAGGTCACCCGGGTTGCCCATTTTCAGAGGTTAAATTCCTCAATCTTATAGGCTCTAAGGTTAAGGAGGATTCTCAGGGATTTGTGGATAAGATGTAGAAGATTTTTAGAATAATGTATGCTACTAATTCAGAGAATGTAGAGTGAAACACCCCAGAATTTGGCCCTTGAAAATTCTTGAGCTTTGGGATTACTGCCTTAGTTATGAGTAGTAAGATGTGGTTACGGGATGCAATACCCTGGTCGTAACTAAATTGGGAACTTAGTGGCATGGTTCTACTCCGAGTACGAGTGGCTCACAATGACTCGTGAGGCTATGTTACTAGTCGTAGGCTTAAATCAAAGGATATATAGTGCTTAATTCATCTAGGTTCTGTGTTTATCATGACTAGACTCTATGAGTCATAAGATCTCTTTACGCGTGGGTTAGTGGAGCCATAAAGTGGGGTGTGTATGGGGGTCCTAGTCACTATCTTGGTTACAACACATGGTCACGAGTCGTAAGGTGTGGGTACAAGTCAAGGGGTTTACTCATAGCCAAAGATGGGTTTTTTTTCAATTTTTTAGTTGAGGGCACTCTGGATATTTCCTACTTTAACCCCTTGGAACCCTCGACTTAACTCCTTCCTTGGGACTTTATTATTACCTTATTCCTAATAGAACTCTCCCAAATCCTCTCTTAAACTCTTTGTTCTAGTTAAGGCTAGGGTTTCAAAGAAAGTGGTCATCTAGGGTTCTAAGGGTGATTTCTTCTCAAAATTTCTTGGCATCCCAGGCATGTTACTCTTCCCTTATTTTTAATTTTTCAAAAGTTTATGATTTAAAGTGTTGTTCATAAGGTTATTATTTTGGTTTTGAAAATAAAAGTTGGGGTTTTTTAATGTTATGAATTGAACAATGTTCCCATGGCTTATATATATGATTTTTATGTTTTTAATATGGCTTTGAACTTGTGGGTGCATGGGTACGGTGAATAAACTAGGGAATTGTGACCTTCCTAACTTTTAAAGTGGCTATAACCTCAACCCTATAATGTGAAACTAGTTTTAGTTATGAGAACTATGGAAATTTGTAAAATTGAATTAGTTTTGAACTATTGCATGATGTAAAGAATTATTTGAAAAACAATGGTATAATTTAATGAACAAACAAAGTTGGTGTTCCTTAATTTTTATTAATGAACAAAGGGACTCGTTCTCCACAAGTTAATGGAAATTTTTTGGCATGATGTGTTACCTTGCAAGTATAGTTGGTATGACGATACCAAAAATGTATGCCTAAATAATTATCGTGGTTCATTGAATAAGAATGTATATTAATTATTTTAATTACGCTCTAATTAGGATTGTGTAGCTAGGTAGTGGAAGTGGAGGTCCAAGAGACCAACATTAGAAACTGCACTTATTGGTGTGAGGGTCAAAGTGACCAGGGAGGTTTGAGTTACCTTTATTATTACTTCATGATTAGGGAGGTTCAAATCCCTTATAAATCATTAAATGATCAGGTGCTTAAGTCACCTTTGTATATGTTGAAGGGTTAGAGTCCCTCATGTGAATATATATGAGATTATACTTTGGTTTGTATGGCTACACATACTGGGGCCCACACAGGGGGTAAGAGATAGGGCCCATATAGCCCATGGGTACTATTTTATGATGGTTGATCTTCATAATCTAGGCTAATGTTTTGAAAAACATGTTAAGCCTTATTTCCTATCCGAGCATATGACATATATATATATATATGTATTGACTATGTGCGTTGTCTTTTAAATAATTTTTAACTATTGATTATATCATTATGTTATCCTTATCCCTAAGTTTAATGCTAGCATTCACCCTGCTAATCGGCTACGGATATTGTATCCCCATGCGGTGTAGGAACTGGCCATACTTCTACCTTTCCTGTACTTTGACTAGGATTTAGGTTCAGCTCGTGAGTCAGACTGAAGTGGTGAGCTTATATACTCTGGACGGACCCATTTTATGTTATGGTTTATTTTATGTTTTGACTATTTCTTTGTACTTGGTTTTGTCTATGGACAGGGGCTTGTCTCGACTGGATATTCTGTAGTATTGATTAGTGGCTTTTTCGGACTACTTTGGGCATAGGCTGTGTAGGTATCAGTGTTTTCATTGGCAATGGTATTGATATTAGTTGGATGTTTGGTCCTAAATGATTGGGTTTGGTTATAGACTTATTATGATATTTTTTTCTTGATATTATCTTATCTTATTATATGTTCAAAATTAATCCGATGTGGGGTGTAAGGTGGGAAATAGTTTGGGTATTAGGGGTGGTATCCGATCCTGGTATGACTTGAGATACCCGACATAGCTGAGCCCGAGTTTAGGTAATCTCAAATTGGTATCAAAGCTTAGGTTTGATATCTTTGGGTGTCCAACAAAAGTTGTGTTGAGTGGAGTCTCTCTTATGGGTATGTAGCATGCCACACTTACAAGGGAGAGCTATGAGATATTTCTTGTTCTATTTCAAGCTATAAAGTATAAGGTCATTTGTCTCTCTAATACCCATTTATTTATTTTTTAGATCATACATCATCGATGATCTTAAGCTTATGAAAACTTCTTTTTCTTGCTTGAGGAAAATGCTGATGGGACTCTCCATTCTTATAGGGTACAAACTCAATTTAGGGGTCCAGTTATTAATTTCCCTCCTGGAGTACCTACGGTCCCCTCTAGTCCTCCTTGGGCTTCTCCGATTGATGTGTCGAATGTAAAATTTCATCAATCTATTCACATGTTAGATCATTTGGTAGCTCTTAGTTTAAGCATGTAGCTTCTATTACTCAATCTTCTGAGCCCACAAGAGTTGGCTAGTTTATGAAGTTGAGCCCTCCTGTGTTTACTGGTGTTAAGGTTGATGAGGATCCTTAAGGTTTTATCGGTGAGATGGAGAAGATCTTCTGGGTAATGCATTCTACTAATTTGGAGGGTGTAGAATTCATAATCTACCAACTGAAGGATGTAGAATACCAATGGGATAAGAAATGGGAACAATCTAGGGGAGATAATGCTGAATCCGTTCTATGGGATAATTTTGCTAGTGGGTTTTTAGATAACTTCTCTCTTTAGGAGTTGAAGAAAGAAAAAGAGAAAGATTTTGTTATGAAATAAGGTAGGATGATAGTTAAGGAGTAAGCCTTCAACTTCTATCAGTTGTCCCGATATGATCTTGAGTTAGTGTCTAACATGAGGTCTAGAATGAGGAAATTTGCTTTTGGGTTATCTCATGATCTAATTCTAGAGAGTAAGGCTGCCTTGTTGAACAAGAATATGGATATCTCCAGATTGGTGTTGTATATGTAGTAGGTTGAGAAATAAAAGAAGAGGCAGATAGAGATAGGGGAGAGATAGAATAAGAAGTTTAGATATTCTGATCAGGGTGGAGGACAATAGTATAGTGGTAGAGATAGAGGAAAGTTGTCTAAAAAGAAGTGGGGGAGTTATGGTTCCTACTTTACGGGTAATGCTCCTTATCCGAAGCTGTTGGGTGACCATCGTTCTTAGCATGATAGTGGGTTTAGGGTATAGGGTGCCCAATCTCAAGCTGGTGGGGCTCAGTCTACTACATCATATCCTCTTTATAGATTCCACGGGAACATGCACTGTGGGTTTTGTGAAGAAGGGAGGAATAAGTGTTTTGAATATGGTCAGAGTAGTCATCTGCAGAGAGACTAACCTTGTAAGGTTTCTTCAAGGGAAAATAAGATTCTTGTTGCCACTTCATCAGCTCTTAAACCAAAGGGTGCTCCGTCTACTTTTGGTACCAACACTGGCCAAAATTGCTTGTATGCTTTTGCTACCCGCTAGGATTCTAGAGCATCTATCGATGTCGTTACTGGTATGTTAGGACTTTTTTCTTGTGATGTGTATTGATTACTTGATCCAAGATCTACCCTTTCTTATGTGACCCCATTTATGGCTGTGCATTTAGGTTTCTGTCTCGAGTGTATCCCTGACCTTTTTTTTTTACAACCATAGTGGCCGACTCTATGGTTTTTAGAAGAGTATACAGAGGTTGTGTGGTATTTGTTAGTGGTAGAGAAACTCTGGTAGATTTGATAGAGTTGGACATGGTCGATTTTAGTGTCATATTGGGGATGGATTGGTTTCATTCGTGCTATGCCTCCTTAGCTTGTTGGACCCCTAAGGTCATATTTAAATTCCCTAATAAGATATTTATTGAGTGGGAAAGAGGTTCTCTAATGCCTAAGGGAAGGTTCATATCATATCTTAGAGCTCAAAAGTAGATTTCCAAGGGATGTATCTATAATTTGGTTTGGGTTAAAGATTCTATCTTAGAGGTTCCTTCATTACAATCCGTTCCTATGGTTAGTGAATTTCCTGAGGTCTTTCCTAATAATCTTCCTAGTATCCCTCCCGCTAGGGAGATTGATTTTGGGATTGACCTTATTCCAAACACTCGTTCTATCTCTATGCTTCCTTATATAATGGCTTCAATTGAGTTAAAGGAACTTAAGAAGAAGTTGAAAGACCTCCTCAAAAAAGGTTTTATCCATCCTAGTATGTTTTCATGGGATGCTCCTATTTTGTTCGTGCATAAGAAGGATAGTTCCTTTCAAATGTGCTTCGATTAATGTAAGTTGAATTAGGTTGAGGTAATGATTAAGTACCCTCTTCTAAGAATAGGCAATTTTTTTGTTCAACTTCAGGGTGCTAAGTTTTTCTCCAAGATTGATCTTCAGTCTGGGTATCATAAGTTAAATATTTGGGAAATGGATATTCCTAAGACTTCCTTCCAAACTTGGTATGGTCATTATGAATTCTTAGTCATGTCTTTTGGTTTGACTAATGCCTCAGTGATATTCATGGACTTGATTAATAGGGTCTTTTGTTAGTTTCTATATTCATTCATAATTGTGTTTATAAATGATATTATGGTGTATTCCAAAAGTGAGGCGGATTATGCTGATCGCCTCCGTATCATGCTGCAAACCTTGAAAGATCAACATTTGTATGTTGTTTTCAAAGTGTAAATTCTTGTAAAAAGTTGTTACTTTTCTAGGTCATGTCATTTCTAGCAAGGGATCATGGTAGACCCGCAAAAAGTTGTAGTGGTTAAAAAGTGGCCTAGGACCACAACTCCAATCGATATTTGGAGTTTCTTAGGTTTAGCCAGTTACTATTAGAGATTTATGGAAAGTTTCTCGATGATAGATGCTCCTTTGACTTAGTTGAACTAGAAAAAGGTATAGTTTTTGTGGCCTGATGCTTGTGAGGGCTGTTTTGAGAAGCTAAAAGATAAGTTGACTTCAGATCCAATTTTGACTCTACCTGAAGAAACTGATGGTTTTATTGTCTATTGTGATACATCCTATATGGGACTTGGTTGAGTGTTGATGAAATATGGAAGGGTGATGGCCTATGCCTCTAGGCAGTTGAAAGTTCATGAGAAGAATTACCCGACTCATGACCTCGAGTTGTTGGCTGTGGTGTTTGCATTAATGATTTGGCGTCACAATTTGTATGCAGTTTTTGTGGATATCATTTTAGATCATAAGAGTCTATAATATGTTTTCACCCAGAAAGTCCTAATCTCAGTAAATGATTCATTTTGAGTTTACTAAAGGACTATGCATGAGTCTCTATTACCACCCAGGTAAAGCTAATGTGGTTGCTGATGCTTGTAGAAAATTATCCATGGGGATTCTAGCTCATGTGGATGAAAATAAGTGGGAATTGGTGAAAGATATTCATCGTTTGGCTAACCTTGGGGTTCATCTCTTGGACATTCAAAATGGTGGCGTGTTCGTGCAAGAAGTGGCTAAGTCATCCCTTGCTGCTGAATTAAAGGAGAAGCTGGTACAAGATTCTTTCATAGTAAAGATCAAGGGAGATGTGGGTCAATAAAAGGTTATAGCTTTTGAGATCAGTGGCAATGGTATCTTGAGGTACCAAGGAAGATTATTATTCCCGACATAGATGGGTTGAGAGAAAGGATCTTGGCTGAGGCTCATGAGTGGCATTACATTATTTATCTTGGTTTGATGAAGATGTATCATGATTTGAAGAAAATTTACTGGTGGAACAATATGAAGCGAGATGCGACCACATTTGTGGCTAAATGCATTGTATGTCAACAAGTGAAGGTTGACCACCTGAGGCCCAGAGGGTTATATCAAGAGATTGAGTTGCCAGTATAGAAGTGAGATGTAATCAATATAGATTTCATTATCGATCTTCCTCAATCTCAGAATTAGTTTGGTTTGATTTGGGTCATCATGGATAGGATGACTAAGTCTGCTCTCTTTTTCCCAATGAGGACAAATTATTTGGCAGAGGATTATGCGAAGTTATTTCTCTAAGAGATTGTAAAGGTGAACGGAGTGCCTGTTTCTATCATGTCAGATCATAGTACTCAGTTCTCATTATATTTTTAGCATTTGTTTTAGAGAGGTTTGGGAACTAAGGTGATCCTTAAATATGTAATGGAGGAACCATAAGGTTGAAGAGTCTATTGGGAACCCGAAGAGGACATGGAATCCAAGTATCCATTCTTGTTTTCTGCTCTAAAAATCATGCTTAAGGTATATGTTATTCTTAACATCATTGTTTTCTGAACTTTTTAAAGGAAAGATTGATTTGTTTGGCATCTCTGTTTTCTAACTTGGTTAAAGGTACAAGTAGAGATAAATAGAGTCAAATAATAGGTTCATGGGTATGGCTAATGAACTAGGGAATTGTGACCTTCCCAAACTTATGACTTTTGAAGTGGTTATACACCCAACCACTTAATGTGAAATTGGTTTTAGTTATGAGAACTGTGGAAATTTGTACAATTGAACTAGTTTCAAACTATTGCATGATGTAAAGAAGTATTTGAAATACAATGGTATGATTTAATAAACAAAGAGAGTCGGTGTTCCCCAATGTGATTAATGAACAAAGGGAGTTATTCTCCCCAAGTTAATGGATGTTTGTTTGGCATGATGTTTTGCCTTGTAAGTGTAATTGGTATGATGATACCAAAAATGTATACCTAAATATGTATCGTGGTTCATTGAATGGGAATGTCTGGCGACTATTTTAGTTAGGCTCTAATAAGTGTTGCGTAGATGAGTCGTGAAAGTGGACTTTTGAGAGATTAATACTGGAAATTGTATTTGCCAACGCGGTGGTCAAAGTAAACAGGGAGGTTCCAGTTCTCCTTATTATTACTTCATGATTAGGGAGGTTCGGGTCCCTCATAAATCATTATATGATCAGGTACTTAAGTCACTTTGGTATACGTTAGAGGGTTCGAGTCCTCCATTTGCATATATATGAGATTATTCTCCAGCTTGTATGGCTACATGTACTAGGGCCCGACCAGGGTTTGAGAGCTGGGGCCCATATAGACCGTGGGTACTATTATATGATGCTTGAGCTACACAATCTAGTCTAAAGTTTTGAAAAGCATGTTAAGCCTTGTTCTCTATCCTGACATATGACATATATATCTATGTGTTTGCATTTGACTATGTGCGTTGGATTTTAAATGATTTTAACTGTTGAATATATCATTATGTTATCTTTATCCCCGAGTTTCATGCTAGCGTTCACCCCGCTAACCATCTTTGGACATGGTATCCCTACGCGATATAGGAACTAGACATACTTCTACCTCTCTTGCACATTAACTAGGATTCGAGATCAGCTCGTGAGTCAAACTGAAGTGGTGAGCTTTCATACTTTGAAAGGCTTCATTTCATGCTTTGGTTTATTTCACGTTTTTACTATTTCTTTGGACTTATTTTTGGCTATGGTCGGGCGCATGCCCCGACTGGATATTCTTTAGTTTTTATTAGTGGCTTTGTCAGACTATTTTGGGCATGGGCAGTATCGGTATCGGTGTTGGCATTGGCATTGGTATTGGTATTATTTGATATTTTATTGTAAACAATTGTTTTTTGTTATAGACTTATTATGATTTTTTTTCTTTATTTTCTAATCTTGTTATATATTTGGAATTCATCTGACACGGCGAGTAAGGTGGGTGATAGTTTGGGTATTGGGGGTGGTCTCCAGTCCTGGTTGGACTTAAGATACCCAACATGGCTAGGCTCAGGTTTGGGTTATGTCATAGAGTTTGTTGCGTATCAGCTGAAAGATGTAGCTTATTAGTAGTATGAGGAGTAGGAACAACAGAGAGGTGATGATCCTGAGTTGATAGTATGGGATGAGTTTCTTGGTGCTTTCCTTGATCACTTCTTTCCTTAGTGAATAAGAAAAGCTAAGGTAGAGGAATTTGTGAATCTGAAGCAAGGTAAGATGAGTGTGAAAGAGTATGCACTGAAATTTTAGCAGTTGTCTCATTATGTTCTAGAGATGGCGTTACTATGATGTCTAAGTTAAGGATGTTTGCTTTTAGTTTGTCTTGTGACTTGGTATTAGAGTGTAAGGCTGCAACGTTGAACATTGATTGGATATCCAGACGTGTTGTTTATATGCAACAGGTAGAGGATGAAAATAAGAGGCAGACAGAAATGGGAGAAAGGTAGAATAAAAAGTTCAGGTATTTAGAGTAGGGTGCGAATCAACAGAAAAGTGGGAAAGATGATAGGAAGTGCACCAAGAAGAAGACTTGGGGAAATCGTAGTTCATATTTACCGGTGAGTGCTCCTTATCCTAAGTCATCTGGTGATTATCATTTTTAGACTAGCAACGGTCCTAAATCACAGGGTGCTGAATCTCTGGCTAGTGGAGCTCAGTCTACCCCACCTTATCCTTCTTGTAGATTTTGTCGACAACTTCATTGTGGTTATTGTGAGGAGGGTAGAAATTGGTGATTTAATTATAGTTATCTTGGTTATTCACAGAGAGATTGTCCTTTATCCAAAGTTGCTACTGAAGCTAATAAGGTTTTTGTCGCCACTAGTTTAGCTCTGGCACCTAAGGGTGCCACTTCGGGTACCGGCACTAGCTGGAATCATCTCTATGCACTTGCTACTCATCAGGAATATAAGGCATCCCCTAATATTGTCACTAGTATGTTACAAATCTTGTCTTATGACGCTTATTATTTGCTTGATATGGGTTCTACCCTTTCTTATGTAACCCCTTATGTGGATGTGCATTTTGTCTTTTTTTTCCTAAAAATATTTCTGACCCCTTGTCTGTGTCTACTCCGGGGGGTGAGTCTATTGTTGCTAGAAAAATCTAGTGTGGTGTGGTGTCTGTCTTTCATAGAGATACATTGGTGGATTTGATAGAGATTATATGGTGGATTTTGATGTTATCTTCGGGATGGATTGGCTCCATTCGTGCTATGCTTTTCTAGATTGTAGGACCCAAAAGGTCATTTTTCAATTCCTTAATGAACCGATGGTTGAATAAGAAGGAAGTTCCTTAGTACCTAAAGGGAAGTTTATTTCTTATCTTAGAACTCAAATATTGATTTCAAAAGGGTGTCTGTATCATCTATTTTGGGTTAAGGGTTCTAGGTATGAAAGTCCTTCTTTGAAATCTATCACTGTGGCTAATGAATTTTCTGAAGTTTTCCTCGATGATCTTCCTGGAATTCCTCCCGATAGGGAAAGACATTTTAGGATTGATCTTCTATCGGATACCCATCCTATTTCCATTCCTCCTTACAGAATAGCTCTGGATGAACTAAAAGAACTTAAGGAGTAATTGAAATACCTTCTTGATAAGGGCTTTATCATTGTAGTGTCTACTCGTGGGGTGCTCCCATATTTTTTGTGCAAAAGAAATATGGATACCTTTGAATATGTAAAGACTATTGTCAGTTTAACAAGGTGACGGTAAATAAAAGTATCCTCTTCCTAGGATTGATGATCTTTTTGATCAACTTCAGGGCGCTAGATGTTTCTCTAAGATTGATATTCGTTTGGGCTATCGTCAGTTGAAAATTAGGGAGGTTGATATTTTAAGACTACCTTCCAAACCTGGTACGGTCACTATGAGTTTTTTGTTATGTCATTTGGGTTGACTAATGATCTGACTATGTTCATGGATTATATGAATTAGGTTTTCAGGTAGTTTTTGGATTGTTTGTTATAGTCTTCATTGATGACATATTGGTTTACTCTAAGAGTGAGGAGAATCATGCCAATCACCTCCTAATTGTGTTGTAGACTCTTAAGGATCAAAAGTTGTATGCTAAATTTTATAAGTATGAGTGTTGTCTAAATGCTGTGACATTTCTTGGGCATGTTATTTCTAGCAAGGGGAACAAGGTGGATCCATAGAAAGTAGAGGTAGTTAAGAAATAGCCTAGACCCATGACTCCAACCAACATTAGGAGCTTCTTGGGCTTGGCTAAGTATTATGGGAGATTTGTGGAGAGTTTCTTGTCTATTGCTGCTCCATTGCTAAAGTTAACTCAAAAAAAAAATTAAGTTTTTGTGGTCCGATGCTTGTGAGGGTTGTTTTGAGAAGTTGAAGGATAAGTTGAATTCTATACCAGTTTTGACCTTGCCCGAGGGTGCTGATGGTTTTGTTGTGTTTTATGATGCGTCCCATGAGGGGTTGGGTTGTATTTTGATGCAACATGGTAAGGTTGTGGCTATTTCTTCCAGGTATCTTATTGTTCATGAGAGGAATTACCGAACTCATGATCTAGAGTTGGCGGCTGTGGTTTTTGTGTTGAAGATTTGGCACCATTATTTGTATAAGGGTTCATGTGGATATTTATTAGATCATAAAAGCTTGCAGTATCTATTTACATAGAAGAAATTGAATCTTAGGCAGAGGCGGTAGCTAGAATTGCTCAAGGATTATGACATGAGTCTTCACTACCATCCAGGTAAAGCTAATGTTTTTGCTGATGCTCTTAGCAGGTTATCTTTAGGGAGCTGATCTCATGTGGATGTGGATAAATGAGGATTGGTGAAGGACATCCATAATTAGCTAACTTGGGAGTTCATCTCTTGGACTTTGAGGATGGGATAGTTATTGTTCAGGAAGTGGTGAAATCATCTCTTGGTGCTGAGGTGAAGGAGAAATAGGCTTTGGATCCCATACTTATGCAAATTAAGGATGATGTGGATCAGCAAAGGGTAATGGCCTTTGAGATTGGGTGCTATAAAATTTTGAGGTATCAAGGAAGGTTGTGTGTTCCTAATGTCGATAGATTACAGGAAAGGATTCTGACTGAGGCTCATGAGTCTAGATGTACAGCTCATCCCGGTTCTACTAAGATGTACCATAATTTGAAAGAGATCTATAGTAGAAAAATATGAAGCGGGATGTGGGTAATTTTGTCATGACCCAAACGAGGGCCTGGCTGTGAAGGGTATCTCAAGTCCCGCGTGAATTGGAGATCACCCCCTGTACCTAACCAAACCGAACACACCACACCCCGAGGTCGGCGGAATTTCGAACATATAACAAGATAAGAGAATATCAAATTAATGACATTATAATTACACTAAAACCATAACCAACCGATACCATTATCAATGCCAATACAAATACCAATACTAGTACCAATACCGATACTTCCCATGCCCACAATAGTCTAACAAAACCTCTAAACAAATCCATAGAATATACGATCGGGATATTCCCTCGACCATAGACAAAATCAACACCAAAGGAATTGTAAAGTCATAAAGTAATCCATAGAATGAAATGGAGTCCTCCAAAGTATGAAAGCTCACCACTTTAGTCTAACTCAAAAGATGTCCCCAAATTACCTAATCACTGAGTAGTAGGAGCAGAAGTATGATCAATTACTACATTGTGTGGTGATACAACGTCCAAAGAAGGTTAGCAGGGTGAACGCTAGCATAAAACTCAGGAATAAGGATAACATAATGATATGATCAATAGTTTAAAATTATTCAAAATCCAACGCACGTAATCAAATATAAATACATAAGTATATATAGACACACACTCACACATATATATATCACATGTCGGGATAGGGAACACGGCTTAACATGCTTTTTCAAAATATTAACCTAGATTGTGTAGCTCAACTATCATATAAAAGTACCCACGAGCTATATGGCCTCCATCTCTCACTCCTTTGTTGCCCCCCAGTGAGTGTAGCCACACGAATTGGAGAATAATGTTATATATATACACACGGGGGACTCGAAACCTCCAATATATACCAAGGTGACTTAAACACCCAATCAACTCAAACCACCTTAATCATGAAATAATTATAAGGGGAACTCTAACCTCCCTGGTCACCTTGACCCCCGCATCGGAAAATTCAATTTCCAGTATCGGTCACTCGGACCTCCACTTTTATGACTCAGCTACACAACCCTTATTTAAGTCCAATTAAAATAATTGTCACACATTCCTATTCAATGAACCACAATACATATTTAGGCATGCATTGTTGGTATAAGAACAACTCCCTTTGTTTATTAATACACTTTGGGGGAACACCAATTCGAATTACTCAGTTCATTAACCATACCTATGCACCCATGGGTTTAAAACCATATTAAAAGCATGAAAAATGATATATATATATATATATATATATATATATATATATATATATAAACCATAGGAAATATTATTCAATTCATAACATTCAAAACCCCTAACCTTTGTTTTCAAAACCCAAAGGAATAATATTATGAACAACACTCTAAATCACATACTTTTTTGCATTATTAACAATGAGGAAGAGTAACATGCCTTAATCACTAAGAAGTACAGAGAGAAATCACCCTTGAAATCCCTAATTGGTCAACCTGTTGAAAACCCTAAGTATTCTTGACTCGAGAATTTGGGAGTGTTCTGAGAGGTTATTGGATGTGTTTATGATGGCTAATAATGTCCTAAGAAAGTTATAAGGAATGGGTTTTTAAGTTGGACAAGAGGGGAAATGTCTAGAATGCCCCTAACTTAAAAGTTGGAAATAACCGTCTTTGGTTATGAGTCAACCCCTTAACTCATACCCACACCTTACAATTCGTGGCCATGAATTGTAACCAAGATAATGACTAGGAACCCATACACTACCCACATTACGACTCCACCAACCAACTCATAAGGAGATCTTATGATTCATAAGGTTTAGTTGTGAGCAACACAAAACCCTAAAAAATTAAACACTATACATCCTACAGTTCAAATCTATGGCACGTAACATATCCTCATGGCTCATATTTAGCCACTCATAGTCAAAGAAAAACCTTGCCCCTAAGTCTCTGATTTGGTTATGATCAGGGTCCTATAACCCATGACCATATATCACGAATTGTCACCACGAGTCGTGACCAAGACAGTGAGACCAAAACTCAGAATTTTCAAGGGCCAAAATTTAAAGCATTACAAATTTTGTTGCTAAGTGTATGTTTAGCAGAAAGTTAAGGTGGAATATTTGAGGCCTGGTGGCATATCCCAAGAGATAGAGTTGCCCATGTGGAAGTGAGAGGTGATCAATATGGATTTAATTATGGGTTTTCAGTAGTCTCACAATTAGTATGATTGTATTTGGGTTATTTTGGATAGAATGACTAAGTCTTCTCACTTCTTGTCTGTGAGGACTAGCTACTATAGAGAGGAATATGCTAAGTTGTTCATTTTGGAGATTGTGAAGTTTCATGGTGCACCAGTGTCTATTATTTCAGACAAAGGTATGCATTTCTCGCATTTTTGGCATGTATTTTATAAAAGTTTGAACACTGAAGTGAACCTTAGTAACGCTTTCTACCCTTAAATGGATAGACAGGCAAAACAGACTATTCATACTTTGGAGGATATGCTAAGGGCTTGTGTGATTATTTTTAAGGCAATTTGGATGGATCATTTGCCTCTTATTGAGTTTGCATAGAGCAATAGTTATCATTCTATCATTAGGATAGCTCCTTTGGAGGCTTCTTACGATAGGAGGAGTAAGTCTCCTATTGGTTGGTTTGAAGTAAATGAGACTAAGTTGTTTGGTAGAGACTTGGTTCACCAAGCCATGAAGAAGGTGAAAGTGATTAGATAATGACTTAAGACTGCTCAGAGTCACCAAAAGTCTTACAAAAATGTAAGGTGAAGAGATTTGGAGTTTAAGGTAAGTGATTGGTTACTCTTGAAAGTTTCTCCTATGAAAGGAGTCATGAGTTCTGGGAAGAAGGAAAAGCTCAGTCCCAGTTATGTTGGTTCGTGTCGTATTTTGAGGTGGATTGGGAATATTGATTATGAGTTGGATTTACCTTCGAGTTTGAGCTCTATTTATCATATCTTCCATTTGTCTTTGCTGAAAATGTGTATGGGTGATCCATCCTTAATAGAACCCGTTGAGGATGTTGGTGTCACAAAATTGTTGTCCTATAAATAGGTCCCAATTAAGCTATTGGATAAATAAGTTAATAGATTGAGAATGAAGGATGTAGCTTCGGTAAAAGTCCTTTGGAGAAATCAAAAGGTGGAAGAGGCTGGAACTGAGGAAGAAATGAAGGCCAAATACCCTTTCATGTTCACCAGGGTGGATGAAAGTGCTTAATATATGTGTTTCCTTTTCCTCGTGTCAGTTTACAATTTAGTCACTTGATTTTCATTGCATTTTGTCTTGTATTATGCTAAGGTTGCCCCTAAATTCTTATTTAGGGACAAAAGTACCTGGGGGGGGGGGGTAATGTAATACCTTAGGTTTTGGACTCTAAAATTTCTGAAGTGAAATTGAACACTACCCAAGCAACTTCTCAGGTGATGAGTCATTACCACTCTTCATAATTTGCTCGGTGCTATTCATTGCCTAACAGGTAAGGTTCACCTAGGTCGCTATCATGGTCACAACTATACACTAAAAGTCATTAGGTAAGTTCACAAATAATGGTGAGGGACTCATGACCATAATAGTGTGAATGCCCATAGTTTTTACTCAGGCCACAAGTCCAGGCAATGACTCGTGACTAGTTGTCACGAGTCGTTACCTAACCTATAATGATTGGGAGCCATTTCTCCTGCATGTTTTTTTATCTAAGGGTAAATTGGTCTTTTCTTTCCTTTATACTTTTCCCATTACCTTAAAACATCTAAGGGACTCTATTAATATCAATTAATGAAATCAAACACTACTCTCATCATCTTGAACTCCCCAAAGAAAGAGAAAACTATGGTTTTCAAGGATTCAATCTTCAACCTCTCAACTTTGGGTTTTCTTCCTATTCTTGTGTTTTCAGGAATATCTCTCATCCCTAAATTGATTTTTGTTATAAAGGTATATGTTTTAATCATTGTTTATGTCAGATAATTATGGGTTTGAAATTGGGTTGAGGGTTTTAAGCTGTTTACTACTGGAATTTTTTCCTATACTTTGAATATGTCATTCATGCTTGATAAATGGTTTTAGAGATGGAATGGGTTCACTTTCATGGGAATTTGGAATAGGGAACATGAGCTTCCCCAATTGGTTGGATTTTGTCTTAATAATGGTAATAACCTCGGCCCACCTTCATGAACTTTGTTTTTAAATGTGGAATTTGTATGGTTTAACTCACTTTTGGAGCTATTGCATTACACTTAAGGCTAAATGGATAAAATGATTTTAGAGGCCTTGGTGGCCATGGTTTTGGGTTAAATAAAATGGAACTTGGGTGTCAAATTGGTTAATTGGATTGGAATATCAGGATTGGATTAGCTTGCAAGCATTATTGGTACGACAATGCCAAACAATACTTAATAAATAACACCTAGGTTAATGTTTTAATTTGGGATTAAAAGGGGTTCTGTAGCTCGCCGTGAAGGCAGAGGCCCCGAGGGGACCAATACTGGAAACCACATTTTTCGGCATGTGGGTCTACATGATTGTGTGCTTGGTTCACACATAATATATTTTGGGATGATTAGAGACTTGGGACTACACCTTTTAGTGCACTAATCTCAAATTTTGCCAATGTTGATTTAAGTGCTTCAACCACAACCTATGCCATAATATTAGAGACTAGGGTGAATTTATAGACCTCAATAGCTAATGAGACCACATACGACACCTAGAGCACCATGTGTTTGTCCTTACCCTCATTATTATAGTAATGTAGTGAGGACATTGCATGTTCTTAAAGTTGGGTTGGGGTATACAACCATTTGGGGGTTATTTACTACCGTGTTTCTTTCCTCCAAGTGTGCTATCATAGTAGAACCAACAAGTTTAGCTTTTTATTTTTATTTTTGATGTGTTTATTTTGTCTTTTTTTTTTTGTTTTTGTGATTAATTAGGAGAAAATTATAGAACCTTACTGTAGTCAAGTTCTGAAATATTTTGATTTTGATGTCGTCATGACCTGATTTATGAATCATGATGACACCAACTTTATCCCACCAATAGGTAAGCCAAACTGTCGCCTAGAGCTATAAGAAATAGGCTAAATTTGTGGGAAAAGGCGTAAAAGCTGGAAATATGCAAGTACAGACTTACAATAATAATAAGGAAATAATAAAAGTCTAACGCCCCATTTGGTCAAGAAAATCATAATTTTCCGGAGTTGGAGTTGGAGTTGAAATTGAATTTGGAGTTGGAGTTGTGTTTGGCCATGAATATAAATTAAAGTTGTTTTTGAAATTTTGTGAGAGAAGTATGAGTGAAAAAACTGAAAACAAGTAAAACTTGTTTTCACTTCTCCAAATATAATTCCGAAATTGTATTTGGAATTTTCATGGCCAAACACATCTTGTTTTCAGTTTTTTTCACTAAACTGAAATAATTTTCTGGAAAAATATAAATAATTTTCATGGCCAAATGGCTACTAAAGGATAGATAAAACATTAATAACCATTCCATTACCTAGTAATGTCGGTACAAGAGTGTCATGACCTGAATTAGGGCCTGGCTGTGACGGGTATCTCACATACTGGAGATCACCACCTTAATCTAGCCTAATCAGTACAATAACCACAAGTGTCAGATGAATTCTGAACTTATAACTATATAGCATAGAATAAAACTAATAACAATTCATGGCAAGTCTATACCAACCACCGACATCCGGATAACCATCCGTCACAAAACAACCAACCAAACCACCCAAGTCCACATAGTCCAACAAAGCCTCTATAAAATTGAAATCAATAAACTATCAAAACATGCCCCTGACAGTAGCCAAAACAAAGTCTAAATAGGGTCTAATACATAGGAAATAAGGACAATGAAATGAAGCCTTCTGAAGCATGGAAGCTTATCACTTCAATGACAACTCATAAACTAACTCGAGCACCTAATCACTGCACAGGAAAGGTAGAAGAAATTCTAGTGCCTGCATCGCGTAGGGATACAACATCCAGATATGGTTAGTGATTAGAGTGCTAGTATGTAATTCAGGGATAGAGGAACAAAATAATGCCATGATAATAGTTCAAAACCAATGCAACATCCAAAGCATAATATCATATGAAATACATACATATATAAATATATGAGTGTGTGTAATATGACATGCCAGGGTAAGGAACAAGGCTTAGCATGAATTTTGAAAACCTTAAGCTGGGTTGTGTAGCCGCACGAACCATAGAATATCCATGTTCGTATATGCCTTTATGGGACACTCAAACCTCTCATCATGATCAAGGTGACTTAAGAACTAATGTGTACAATATGGGGTACTCAAACTTCCCATTCATGTATTTATTCAGGGAACTCAAACCTCCTGGTCTTATAGACACTCGCATCGGCTAGCGTGGTTTCCAGTATTAGTTTTTTAGACTCCACTTTATTGGATCGGGTACATATCCCTCTTTAAATCCCAATTAAAACATTCATTTTGCATACACAACCATTAATCTAATTAATCACCATAGGCATCCCATTGGTATCATCATACCAACCCCACTTGCAAGCGTACAACATGTCATAACCATTATTAATCAACTTGGGACTCGAACCTATTTTCTAAACAAAGACATTGATTCAATTAAACATTTAGGGACTCGAACCAATTTATTATTTCAGATTAATTTATGACCAACAAGTCATTTATAAACCATTTACCAATCATTAACATTCATAGGACAATTCCTTAATTCAAACTACAATTTAACATGTGACAAGATCATTCTCATTGATATTTTCACAAACATGTTGAGGGCATAAATTCCCATGATCCATTTGTTAAACAACAATTCCCATGCACCCACATGTGCAAAACTAATATCAAAACATGCATAATCATAATTTTAACCATGAGAAAACAATACTCAACATTATGCATTCAAACCCTCAACCATGGTTTTCAAAACAACCATTAATGACACATGACCAATGCTTAAAACATATTCCCTTAGTAAAATAATTATAAGGGAAGAGTGACATGCCTGAGTTATGAAGATTCATGAAGAGAATTTGATCTTTAAGCCCTTAGATGATGACTTTAAAGAAACCCTAGACCAATCTTTCTTGAGAAGTCTTAGAGAGAGTTTAAAGAGTGTTTGATCTTGTAAAGTGTACAATGGATGAACAAAAGGTGTTATAAGACGTCGGGTCTTAAGGGATTGGGGTGGAAAATGTCCAAAGTACCCCCATCTTACAGCTATAGAAAACCCACAAGTGGCTACGAGTCAAGCCTTTGAGTCATCAACACAGCATGACTCTAACCATTGAGTTGTCACCAACAAAGAAAATTGTACACCACATACGACCCAACTTATAACTCTCTAGTCCCACTCATCACTAGACCATAGGACTCGTATGGTCTAGTCGTAACCAACATACAACACCAAAGTCTTGGACACTGGACAATATACGGCAGGACCCTAACCACTCGTCATATGATCATATGACTTCTGAGAAGTCTCTTATAATTAGCAAAGAACTTGGCCAATAACACACTAGTTTAGTTATTATACGCCACAAAATCTAATTCCTGAGATGCCACACGGTGCTCCAAACTACAAGTAGTCCTGAGCTAACCCTGACTGCCCTTTTTAAATTTGAATCTCAAAATAGGGAAAAGTATAAATGAAAGATCATAATATATATAGAAAACTATCTGAATCATCTGGGTAAATCTAAATCATACTAATCTCAAAAGTCTGATAAAGCAAATGTTAAAAAATCTAAATACTAAATCAAAGGTCTAAATCTGAATCTAGTAGTCCGAAAAGCCTCTACTATCTGAATCTAGAGAGTCACTGGGACAGGCCCCAATAGACTCAAACTTTCTGAAATGAATAAAGGAACATCTAATAATAAACTAAAAGTATGAATACCTAAGTCCCCAAACTATGAGGACTCACCAATTGCAGGGATGTAGATGAGATGCTCGAGAATCAATCACGCTGCTGAGACTGAGAACCTGAACCTACATTATAACATAATATAGCACATAGATGTATATGTGGATCAATTTTTTAAGGATGTAATGAGTATATGGGGGTGCATGAAATAAGTAAACAATATCATCATAGTTTATAAAATCATGCATGCTAAATTTAAATGACTCACGCAGGCTTGAGTTAACCTAAAAACTGAAGATCATAATCAAGAATAGTAAAACATATAGTATAAATCTTGTGAGCCATAACACTTAGTTTTGAATTCTTTAAAATAACTTATCTTTGGGCTTAAAATCTTAAGATCATAACTTCCAAAAGCATATACTTTTATCTTAAATCTTTAAATCAATAGACTGTTGAGGAGTAGGGGACATCTGTTAGGAGGTTCTTCTAACCGACATACACCATGTGAGCATCCATAGAGACCCACGGCTGGCCCCCATTAGGTAGGGATGTTCTACCCTTTCCATCGGAATAGAACTTCTATCTAATGTGATCACAATATAAGTCATCCACATTGAAGTGGGAATAATCTGAATCCTACGTTAGCTCATTGTTTTGGGTATGAAATCATAGTAACTTACCTATCTCGGTGCTACATACTACTCCTATTCTTATGCTCAAAATATTAAGAAATCTACTTCAAAATAGCACATGGTTAAATCTCAAGTTATATGAACTAAGCGGATTCTTCATCTTAGCTTAGGACCAAAAGGTCAAATCTTTATCAATAATTTGATAATAATCTTATCTGAGGGTGATTATAGCATGAATAATCTTGAAATAGAAATCTTAATTAGGGAATAATGACCCATGCAACAATCTCATGTTAAAACATCTAAAAATTCAGGGTTGGTAATGTAAGCACTTATAATTCATCATAAAATCTGAAAATTTCAACAATATGCATGGAAATATAAATATAATCATGTAATTCAACTTCTAAATTATGGGAAATCTTATAATCATGCAAATAATAATAATGGGTATAAACCCTAACTTGAATTTCATGAAAAATCATATAAGTTGCAGTAAATTTGTAATAAAAATAAAGTTTTGGGCACAAGGATGAAAGAATTATCCTTGTTCAAACCCCACATACCTTAAATTGATGATCTTTGATGAGAAACTTGAATCTTGGATTCCTCTTGATGTTTTGAAGATGGCTTCTTGGAGTTCTTGAATGGAAAATTCTCAATCTTGAAGAGCCTTGGAGAATTAATGGAGAAATTTTAGAATTCTTGGGAAGCAAGTATGAGCCTTAGGGTTTTGTTTAAGAGAGAATGACGAATAAAGCATAAAGTGCTCTCAAATATGATTAATCTATTATTTTTGGATGGATTAGGGGTTGGAGATTTACCAAAATACCCCCTTTAAACATTTATACGAAACTGGAAAACATATATTTTTTTGATCTGCTTAGCCACCGCGATGCGCAACTATTGCGGTGGATCACTGGATATCGATAAATGGGAAATAGGTAGACTCCGTGATGTAGAGACATCACGGTGCCCCTTTGGTATGCCATTTTGGCACATGGCGCAATGCGCCATTATCGCACTAGACCACTGGAAATTGACAAACAAGAAATTGACCCTCTTCGTGATGCGCTAATATCATAGAGGGCCACTGGAATAGGATAATCGTCATTTAAACCTGCTACACGATGCACTATTGACCAAAATGACAGAGTTTTACAACTGGGACTTAAAATAGCCATAACTTCTTACCCAATTATCAATTATATGGGAATTTTATATCGTTGGAAAGTTAATTTAATTTCCTACGCAATGGAAGGTCGAAATCTAAGGAATTCCACACGAAATAAATAGTATTTATTATGGACCCTTAATACTCTGGGGACGACTTTGAGCTTGGAAAAATCATAGGGTATTACAATGTCTCCCCTTTGGAAACATTTGTCCTCGAATGTAGCTAGTTAAGTTGAAATTTCTGAGGAATCTCAGAATATAAGGTAGTATGCCCAACTAAAATAAACTGCAAGTATGAATCTAATTTATTCTGAGCTTCTGAGTAATCTATGAGTGCATGAACTTACATAAGGACAACTACATAGCTAAATATGTGAGTAGAAAAGAATTGAATCAAGGAGAGTGTTACCTTCGGCTATATCTGAGTTTGCGGAGAAAAGGAGAGGCTACTTGCATAGCATATCTACTTTTTCTTCCCAAGTAGCACCCTCAACAGACTGATTCCGCCAAAGAACTTTTACCAAGGAAACTTCATTGTTCCTTAGCCTACGGATCTGATGATCTAAGATCTCAACTGGAATCTCTTTGTAAGAAAGGCTGTTCTGAACATCTGAGATTTCTTAATGAACTACAACAGTGGAGTCATAGATACTCTTCTTAAGTATAGAGACGTGAAACACAGGATGAATGACTGACAAGTCAGCGGGCAACTCAAGCTCATAAGCTACTTTCCCAACACGACTCAAAATGCTGGAAGGGCCAAATACTAGGGACTAAGATTCCCCTTTTTGCCAAATCTCTTCACCCCTTTCATGGGTGAAATCTTCAAATAACCTAAATAACCAACCTCAAACTCGAGATCCCTTCTTCTAATATCTACATAGTATTTTTGACGACTCTGGGATATTTTCAATCTTTCTCTAATCAACTTAACTTTTTTGACATCTTCAAACACTGTATCTGGCAAGTGCAAAGTGGCCTCACCAACCTTGAACCAACCTATGGGTGATTTACACCTCATCCCATAAAGAGCCTCAAACAGGGCCATCTGAATGCTAGAATGATAACTGTTACTATACACAAACTCAATCAATGGTAAATGCTCACCCTAACTATCCTTTAAATCAAGAGCACATGCCCTAAATATATCTTTTAGACTTTGGATGGTCCTCTCTGCTTGACCATCTGTCTAAGGATGGAAAGTTGAACTAAGATAGGCTTGGGTACTAAGACCCTTATGAAAAGCTCTCCAAAACTAGGAAGTAAACTAAGTACCCCTATCCAAGATGATAGACAAGGGAACTCCATACAATCTGACTAACTCTCGATTATACAACTTAGCATAATCCTCTATTGTAGAGGATGTGTGAACTGGCAAGAAATGCACTAACTTAGTCAATCTGTCTACAATTACCCAAATCGAATCATGATGACGTCGCGGTTGGGGTAAACCAGTCACAAAATCCATATTCACCTCTTCCCACTTCCAAGTGAGATTACCAAACTCTTGCATATACCACCAGGTCTTTGGTTTTCTACCTTAACCATTTGAGAAGTTGCATACTTGGCTACAAACTCCGCTATATCTCCATTCATACCACTCCAGCAATAGATTTCCTGCAAGTCGCTATATATCTTGGTAGCACCTGGATGAATAAAATAATGTGCACCATATGCTTCGGCCATAATTCTCTATCTCAACTCATCCACACAAAGCACACACAATCTATTCTGGTATCTTAACACACCATCTCCTCCATGGGAGAAAACCTCTACTTTTTGGTCTCTAACCGACTCCTTTAGTTTGACTAAACTAGAATCCTTATCTTGCCTCTCATTCACTTCCAAAACTAAAGAAGAGTTAGAACTACTCTGAACCCAAACATTCCCTTCAGCTGAATCAACCAACCTAATACCCAATCTAGTCAAACAATGAATTTCTCACGCTAACTCTTTCTTATCATTTTCCATATAAGCAATACTACCCATAGACAACCTACTAAGGGTGTCTGTCACTATATTGGCCTTGCTCAGATGACACAACACATTTATATCATAATTCTTCAACAACTGCAACCACCTTCTCTGATGGAGATTCAACTCCATCTGAGTAAACACATACTGCAAACTTTAGTGGTCCATGAACATATCAACATGCACACCATACAATAGTGTCTCCCTATTTTCAAAGCAAACACCATTGTAGCTAATTATAGATCATGGGTTGGATAAGTCTTTTCATGAGGCTTTAATTGTGTAGAGGCATAGGCTATGACCTTACCTCTTTGCATCAACACATATCCCAAACCAACTCTAGAGGCATCAAAATAAAAAACAAAGCCATCTATACTATCAGGTAATGCTAGAATTGGGGCTTAAGTGAGTCGAGTCTTCAACTCCTGAAAACTCTTCTCACAGTAACTTAACTTTCTTTCGGGTCAATCTAGACATAGGAGATGCGATAGAAGAGAAACCTTTAATAAAATAGTGGTAATAACCAGCTAAACCTAAGAACCTCCTAATGTCTAATGGAGAGATAGGTCTAGGACAATTCCTTATGGCTTTTGTCTTTTGGAGATCGACTCTAATACCATCGGCAGAGGCAATATGACCAAAAAAGCCTACTATTCATATCCAAAATTCACACTTGCTAAATTTGGTGAACAATCGATGATCTCTAAGAGTTTGCAAGACAACTTTAAGATGATGTACATGGCCATCCTCACTACGGGAGTACACAAAGATGTCATCTATGAATACTATGAAAAATATATCTAGATACTAGTTGAACACTCTATTCATAAGGTCCATGAAAGCTACTGGGACATTGGTTATCCCAAAAGACCTGACTAAAAACTCAAAATGACCATAACGTGTTCTGAAATCTATCTTTAGAATATCTCATTCCCTTACTTTAAGATGATGATAGCCGGATCTAAGGTCTATCTTTGAGAAATAACTTGCACCTTGAAATTGATCAAACAGGTCATCAATTCTAGGAAGGGGATATTTGTTCTTGACTGTGACCTTATTTAGCTGATGATAGTCCATGCACATACGCAAAGAACCATTTTTATTTTGCATGAACAGCATGGGAGCGCCCCATAGAGAAATACTAGGACTTATAAAACCTTTATCTAAAAGATGCTTGAGTTACACCTTCAACTCCTTAAGCTCTGTGGGTTCCATACAGTAAGGAGGCATAAAAATAGACTGAGTAGCCGGGAGAAGGTCAATACCAAATTCTATATTTCTATCGGGAGGTACCCCTGGGAGATCTTCTTGTAAAACATCAGGAACTAAAATTTGGGAACTGAAATTTCACCACATGGCTGCAAGAGTCTATAAAAACATAACAACAATGGAGCCAATCCAAACCATGGATAAGGTCAAAGTCAACAATATCTAATTCTATTAGGTCTGCTAACATGACTTTATGGAGAATAGTGATAGGACACTTTTTATAAATCAATTTGGCAACAACTAACTCACCTACTATAATGGAAACCAAGAAAGGCTCAGGGATTTTTTTTGAATTTATCTCAAAATTTACTGCAACTAATGGGATCACATAAGATAAACTCAACCCATGGTCTTAAAGTACATAAACATCAAAATGAAATACATGAATCATACCAATCATAACATTGGGTGAATCCTCTCGCTCCTGATGGGATGGTAAGGAATAAAACCAGTTCTGGTGCTGACCGCCACTGGTACTAGATAATGAGCCCTAAGAAGGAGCTTGGTGACCTAGAGAAGCTGGTGCACTATTAGCCTGAGTCTGAGGACGAACATCTCTAATACCCCGTCTAGCATGCGGGTACTCTTTAATTTTGTGACCCACCTGGCCATAACCATAAAAACCTTTTCGACCCCCACAAACATTAACCTCTATGATTCTTACCACACTTATCACATAGGGGATGATTAGGCTTCCTACTCACACCATTTTGAGATCTAGACATAGAAGACTTACCCCATTGTTCTTGCATATTTCTGGGTGTAAGAGCACTAGATAAAGAAGGTGCAGGCACATATGAACCATTCTAAGATTGAAAACGTTTCCTCCACCAGACCTATCCAAACCATAATCAAACTATCCTATTTTATCCCTCTTATTTTCTCTCTCTTTTCTTCTCCTTTTTCGTCTCAATCTGCTCAGCTTGCATCATCAATCTAGGAAGATCTATATCTCTAATGAGCATAGCAATCCTACATTCCTTAACTAAAAACCCTGGCACATCGGTCATAAACTTACTCATACTTGACCTAGGGTCAGTCATCTGTTTAGGGGCATACTTAGAAAACTGGTTAAACTTGGGGCAATACTCCTTAACAGTCATTGAGCCTTACCTTAGGTTCATGAAATCTTCTATCTTAGTTTTCCTCATCTCACGTGGGAAGATTTTGTAAAAGAATGTATCCTAAAATATCTGCCAAGTCATAGGAGCTGCATTCTCTCCTCTACTTTTCTTCCACATCACCACCCAATCATAAACAATATTTTTCAGCCTATGGATGCCAATTTGACACTCTTCTTCAAAAACTTGCATAATTTGGGTGATGATCTTCATTCCATCTAGATACAACTATAGGTCCTTACCTTCCATTGACCCAAAGAATTTAGGCAGATTCATCCTCAAAAAATCTCAAATTTTTACTGCGGCTATGTCCCCATCCTACTGAGATAGGACTACAGCCTGATGGTTGCCCTGAATATTAGCTGGCACAGATTGGTCTAGTGCCTGAAAGGTAGCCCAGAACTTTGCATGTGACACATTCTCATTCGAAGGATCTGCGGGCTGAGGTGGCTGGTTATTATTTCTGCGGGCGTTAGCTCAATGAGGAGGCATTTTTTGTCACGTGAAAGCACGAGTTAAAAGTAAATAGAGATAATGATTTGACGTTAGATCATGAAAGGAGAGATGTTTTCCTAAAATACTCTATAGCCTCTTTCTCATAGATATGGCACTCTTCACACTGATGATCAAGACTCTATGTAATGTGGCTTGTCTGACTCCCTAGGACTTTCTAAACCTTGGACTCTGATACCAAGTTTGTAATGCCCCAAAATCTGATTCTCGGGATGCCACACGGTGCTCCGAACTACAAGTAGTCCTAAGCTAACCCTAGCTACCCTTTCCAATTCTGAATCACAAAATAGAGGAAAGTATAAATGAAAGATCATAATATATATGAAAAACTATCTGAGTAATCTGGGTAAATCTGAATCATACTAATCTCAAAAGTCTAATAAAGCAAATATTGAAAATCTAAATACTAAATCAAAGGTTTAAATCTGAATCTAAAAGTCCGAAAAGCCTCTACTATCTGAATCTAGAGAGTCACTGGGATAGGCCCCAGCTGACTCAAACTGTCTGAAATGAATAAAGGAACATCTACTAATAAACTGAAAGTATAAATAACTAAGTCCCTAAACTATGAGGACTCACCATCTGCAGGGATGTAGATGAGATGCTTGGGAATTGCTCACGTTGCTGAGACTAAGCACCTGAACCTATATTATGAGACAATGTAGCACATAGACGTATATATGGATCAGTTCTTTGAGGATGTACTAAGTATATGGAGGTGCATGTAATAAGTAAACAATATCACCATAGTTTATAAAATCATGCATGCTAAATAAAAATGACCCATGCAGGCATGAGTAAATCTAAAAGAAGAAGATCATAATCAAGAATAGTAAAACATATTATACAAATCTTGTGAGCCATAACACTTAGTTCTGAAGTCTTTAAAATAGCTTATATTAGGGCTTAAAATCTTAATACCATAACTTCCAAAAACATATGTTTTTCTCTTAAATCTTTAAATCAGTAGATTGTTGAAGAGTGGGGGACATCTGTAAGGAGGTTCTTCAAACCAACATACACCATGTGAGCATCCATGGAGTCTCACGAATGGCCCCCGTTAGGTAGGGATGTTCTACCCATGCCATCGGAATAGAACTTCTATCTAATTTGATCACAATCTGAGTCATCCACGTAGAAGTGAGAATAATCGGAATCCTACATTACCTCATAGTTCTGGGTATGAAATTGTAGTAACTTACCCATCTCGGTGCTACATACTACTTCTAGCAACATATAAACATCAAAATGAAAGACATGACGCATACCAATCATAAAATTGGGTGAATCCTCCTACTCCTGATGAGATGGTAAGGCATAAAGCTGATTCTAGCATGAGCCACCATGGATACTAGATGATGCGCCCTGAGGAGAAGTTGCGCGACCTAGAGGAGCTGGTGCACTATTAGCCTGATTCTGAGAACGAACATCTCTATTCTCCGTCTAGCATGTGGGCACTCTTTGATTTTGTGACCCATATGGCAACAACCATAACAACTTTTTCGACCCCAAAAATATTCACCTTTATGATTTTTACCACACTTAGCACTTGGGGGATGATTAGGCTTCCAGCTCCCACTATTCAGAAATCTGGACATAGAAGACTTACCCCACTGTTCTTACCTATTTCTGGATGCATGAGCACTGGCTAAAGAACGTTCAGGCATAGATGAACAATTCTAACACTGTAAATGATTTCCTCCTCTAGACCTATTCTTACCATAATCAAACTACCCTTGTTTTAGCCCTCTTATTTTTTCTTTCTCTTTCTTTTCCCTTTTTTGTATCAATCACTGAGTGTGTATCATCAATATAGGAAGATTCATATCTCTAATAAGCATAGTAGTCCCACACCCCTTAACTATAAACCTAGACACACCGATCACAAACTTAGTCATGCTTGACCTAGGGTCAGACATCTGTTCAGGGGCATACTTAAACAACTGGTTGAACTTGAGGCAATACTACTGCACAGTCAATGAGCCTTGCCTCAGGTTCATGAACTCTTCTATCTTAGCTTCCCTCATCTCACGTGGGAAGAACTTGTCAAAGAACACATCCTAAAATATCTGCCAAGTCATGGGATCTGGATTCTCCCCTTTACTTTTCTTCAACATCACCACCCTACGCAACATCCTTCAACTTATAGGATGCCAATTTTACACTTTCTTCTTTAGAAATATACATAATTTAGTTGATCTTCTTCACTTCATCTAGATAAAATTGTGGGTCTTCACCTGTCTTTGACCCAAAGAATTCTGGCGGATTCATCCTCATAAAATTTTGGATTCTAGCCGTGGCTATGTCCCTATCCTGCTGAGGTGGGACTACAGCCTGACTGTTGCCTTGAACATTAGCTGTCACAGCTTGGGCTAGCTCCTGAAAGGTAGCCCAAAACTCTGCATGTGACATATTCTCATTCAAAGGATCTACAGGCTGAGGTGGTCGGTTATTATTTCTGCAGGCGTTAGATCGATGCGGAGGCATTTTTTGTCAGGTAAAAGCATAAGTTAGAAGCAGATAGAGATAATGAGTGAATGATAGATCATGAAAGAAGAGATGTTTTTCAAAAATGCTTCATAGCCTCTTTCTCATATATGTGGCACACTTCTCACCAATGATCAAGACTCTATATACGCGGCTTGTTTGACTCCCTAGGACTCTCTAAACCTTAGGTTTTGATACCAAGTTTGTAACACCCCAAAATCTGATTCCTGGGATGCCACACAGTGCTCTGAACTACAAGTAGTCCTAAGCTAACCCTAGCTATCCTTTCTAAATATGAATCTCAAAATAGGAAAAGTATAAATGAAAGATCATAATCTAGGTGGAAAACTGTTTGAATCATCTGGGTAAATCTGAATTATACTAATGTCAAAAGTCTAATAAAGCAAATGCTGAAAATCTGAATACTAAATCAAAGGTCTAAATTTGAATCTAGTTGTCCGATAAACCTCTACTATCTGAATCTAAAGAGTCACTAGGACAGGCCCCAGCTGACTCAAACTGTCTGAAATGAATAAAGGAACATCTACTAATAAACTGAAAGTATGAATAACTAAGTCCCCAAACTATAAGGACTCACCAACTGTAGGGAAGTAGATGAGATGCCCAGAAATCACTTACGCTACTGAGACTGAGCACCTGAACCTATATTATGATACAATATAGCATATAGACATATATGTGGATCAATATTTTGAGGATGTACTGAGTATATGAGGGTGTATGCAATAAGTAAACAATATCATCACAATTTATAAAATTATGCATTCTAAATGTAAATGACTCACGCGGGCTTGAGTAAATCTAAAAGCTGAAGATCATAATCAAGAATAGTAAAATATGTAGTATAAATATTGTGAGCCATAACACTTAGTTCTGAAGTCTGTAAAATAACTTATCTTAGGGCTTAAAATCTGAAAACCATAACTTCTAAAAACATATGGTTTTATCTTAAATCTTTAAATTAATAGACTGTTGAAGAGTGGGGGACATATGTTGGGAGGTTCTTCTAACCGACATACACCATGTGAGCATCCATGGAGTCCCACAAATGGCCTCCATTCGGTAGGGTTGTTCTACCCTTGCCATCAGAATAGAACTTCTATCTAATGTGATTACAATCTGAGTCATCCACGTAGAAGTGGGAATAATCTGAATCCTTCATTGGCTCGTAGTTCTGGGTATGAAACCATAGTAACTTACCCATCTTGGTTCTAACTACTACTATGATTCTTATGCTAAAAATCTTAAGAAATCCACTTCAAAATAGCACATGGTTAAATCTCAAGTTATATGAACAAAGTGTATTATTTATGTTAGCTTAGGACCAAAAGATCAAATCTTTATCAATAATCTGAGAATAATCTTATCTGAGGGTGCTTATAACTTAAATAATCTTGAAATAGAAATCTTAATTAGGGCATGATGACCCATGCATCAATCTCATGCTAAAACATCTAAAAATTCATGCTTGGTAATGTAAACACTTATAATTCATCATAAAATCTAAAAATTTCAATAATATGCATGGATATATAAATATAATCATGTAATTCAACTTCTAAATCATGGAAAATCTCATAATCTTGCAAATAATGATAATGGGTATAAACCCTAACTTGAATTTCATGAAAAATCATATAAGTTGCAGTAAATTTGTAATAAAAATAAAGTTTTGGGCACAAGGATGAAAGAATTATCCTTGTTCAAACCCCACATACCTTAAATTGATGATCTTTGATGTGAAACTCAAATCTTGAATTCCTATTGATGTTTTGGAGATGGCTTCTTGGAGTTCTTGAATCAAAAATTCTCAATCTTGAAGAGTCTTGGAGAATTAATGAAGAAGTTTTGGATTTCTTAGGGAGGAAGTATGAGCCTTAGGGTTTTGTTTAAGAGAGAATGATGAATAAAACATAAAGTACACTCAAATTTTATTAATCCATTATTTTTGGATGGATTGGGGGTTGGATATTTACCGAAATTCCCCCTTTAAATGTTTATACGAAACTGGAAAACATACATTTTCCTGATCTGGGTGGCCACCGCGATGTGCCACTATTGCGGTGGCTCACTAGAAATTGATGAATGGAAAATGGGCAGACTCTGTGACATAAAGAAATCGTGGTTCCCCTTTGGAATGTCATTTTGGCACATGGCGCGATGCACCATTATCGCGCTGGACCTCTAGAAATTGACAAACAGGAAATAGATCCTCTCCGTGACATACCAATATCGTGGAGGGCCACTGGAACGTGTCAATCATCATTTAAACCTGCTACACCACACGCTATTGACCGAAATGACGGTGTTTTATGACTAAGACTTAAAATTGCCTTAACTTCTTACCCGGTTATCAGATTTATACGAATCTTATATCATTGGAAAGCTAATTCAATTTCATATTTAATGGAAGGTTGAAATCTAAGAAATTCCCTATAAAATAAATAGTATTTGTTATGGAAGCTATTGCTTAACACTCTAGGGACGAATTTATGCTAGGAAAAATCGCAGGGTATTATCATTATGACTTGGGTCCCTGGACCCGTAACCAAACCATACAACTCTATGGTGAGTCATCAACAGGGCAGTAAGCCCAAGCTCAGGAAATTTTCAAGGGTTAAATCCTGGGTGACACGACCCAAACCAGGGCCTAGTCGTGTCTAGTATCTCAAGTCCGACTGAGATCAGAGCCCACCCCAATACCTAATCATAACCGGCTTGTACCCTATGTCAGATAAATTTGAAAAATATAATAAGATCAAGTAACAACAATTGAAAAACATTTAATCCAGTCCATAACCATGACCAACTAAATATCCAACAAAATGTCCAAACGGTGTCAACCCCAATGATAATAATAATACCAAGGATGTCACCACTACCGACACCACCCATGCCTATAGTAGTCCCACAAAGCATCTAACTAGAATTAATAATATCCTATCGTGATATTCCCCCAACCATCGCCAAAACCAAACCTAAAAAATGACAATAATGAAAGAAGTCCATAGCATGAAATGGAGTCTTCCGAAGTATGGAAGCTCACTGCTTCAGTTTGACACAAAACTATCTCGAATTCAAGTCATTGAGTAGGAGTAGTAGTATAGATGATTCCTGCATCACATGGGGATTCATTGCCCGAAGACGGTTACCAAATGAATGCTAGCATATACTTAGTAATAAGGATAAAATAATACCATTATTCAAAACCAAAGTAAATAACCATATGATATCACATATATACAGATACATATATATACCATACCAGGAAAAAAACTGGGTTTATCATGCATTAAAAACCTTTAAAGTAGGTTGTGAAGTTTTGCCACCCTAAAACCACCCACGGGCTATGTGGGTTCAGCTTCTCTGCTGAAAGGGACCCTGTTGACACCTAATTTTAGCCCTCACGATTAAATTTACTCTTGAGTATCTTCGATTTTTAATAAAATTAAAATATTTATTTAATCCGAATAAAAAATTTTCAAAATATTTTTTGTATGTAATTTTGTCTTTTTAAGTAGCGGTTATATATTATCGTGTTTAGTTATATGAGATTATATAATTTTATTACTTAAATATTTATTCTATGAATTATTGGATTTTGATTAAGGATTATTATGAAAATAAATATCATAATAAAAATCTTGATTTTGATATAATTTATCATCAAAATAATTTATTTTGATCACTATTATATCAAGTGGCTCGGGATTTAAAGAAGTATTAATTCGTATCGAATTTCAATTTAATTTAGTCAATCTATTAGATTTGGCTATAATTGAAATCAAATTGGCCATAATTGCAATGCAATCCATCAATTGATTTATAATTTGGTCAAAATTAAATAAATATGGCTAAATTTTAAATCCCAATTGGGGTTATATTTTAAATAATCCCAAAATTACCAAAAACTCTTATAACTTCTACCCAATTCCCACCAAAAAATAATTTTAAATTGTACTACATTATATTATTTTCCTCCAACCTTTTCCTTTTTCAATTTTAAAATTCAAAAATTGTACTACATTGTACAATTTCCCCCAACATTATCTTCCACCTCACCTTATCTTTAATTTTTAAATTTCAAAAACACCCCTAAATGGCTTTTCTTCCACATTGGTGGATAACAAGAAATATATCCTTATCCTTTCCTATAAATACTTTTCTACCACATTGGTGGAGAAAAGGGAAAGAATACCCCCATTCCCTCCTGTAAATACTATCACTACTTTGATAGAAAGGGGGGTTGAAAAGTAAAAAAAAAAAAAAAAGGGGCGAGAAAGGTTAAATTTTTTTTGAGCAAAATAGTTATTTTTATTTAGTAAAATTTTTTGTTTCATAGAGTTGGTTGGCTAATAAAAAATTTTGAGTTGTTGGCGACGTTTTTCGATGGTGGTTGATTCCAACGAAGCTCGTAGTCTCTTTTTGATGCCCCCAAAAAGGTAAACACATCTTTTTTTTAATATGATTATCATTTTCTTCTTCTTCGTAGTTTGTAGTTATAATTTTGTTTGCTGGGATTATTTGTTGTAGATGGTCTTGAAGGTCATAGGACGTTGTGGTATCAATATTTTATTTATTTTCATGTTCATGATATTAAAATGAGCTAGCAATAGTTGTACGTAGTTTTTTGACTTTATTCTTTGATTATTATAAATAAAGTTTTAACCTTTGCTTAAAAGATGTACTTATGCTTTGTTTTAAACTCATTGTTGGTGGATATATTTATTTTTAGCATGTAAAGTTATTTTTTTGTGTTGAAAAGAATAGTTAAATTGATTGTTTCACCTTTTTACCTTATTCTTTAATTATTTTGGATAATTTTTAGATCTTTGCTTGAAAAACTTCCTCATGTCTTGTTCAAACTTTCTTAGCATGTAAAGTTATTTTCTTTATGTTGAAAAGAATAATTAATATTGATTGTTTTTCTTTTTGACTTTATTCTTTGATTGTTATGTATAAAGTTTCAATCTTTGTTCAAAAGAAGAGCTCATGCCTTGTTTAAATTCATTGTTGGTGGATATGTTTGTTTTAGCAAGTAAAGTTGTTTCTTTTATATTGGAAAAATAGTTATTATTGTTTGTTTCGCCTTAATAAAAATAATAATTAGTTAAGTCAAGAATTTGTCATTTGGTTGCTAATTATTTTAATGAATTTCAAAATCCTCATATAAGAGATGAAGAACTAGCTTTATTTTCCATCCAAGATGTTTATTTATTTTTTATTTTTTTGCATGTTGTTTTATCAAAATAATTAGAAAGTTTGTATTTTTGTGGCTAAATAGAATTATTTAGATATTTCTGATTCTTGCATAGTATGATTGTTGATTGACATTTTGCTTTTTAGAGATGCTAAACTTTTATTCAATTTTCTTACTCTGGACTGTTATACGTGCTCTTTATGTGTGTAAAGACTTGATTCATATCTCTCTTTTATTCATAATATCAAAAAAGAATTAACAATGTCTTAGAAATATAAACCATAGGTCATTACACATTTTTTCATAAAATATTAGTTGTAATTTAGATGTATGAATTTTTGTTAATGTCGCCTTAATTGAAATTTAAAGATTCTCTTTCTTGAAAAGTTAACCTTTATTTTCTTTCGTTATATGGATTAGTGTATATGTTTGTTCAATTTTAGAAGTCATGAGTATTTTTCTTGTTGCCTCATCCCTTTACTTTCGTAAGCTTACGCTGTTTGTTTCTCGAATTAATTCATTGAATATGTCCTTCTTCATTTTACCTTTATTCATTCTTAATATGGACAGAAATCATGAGGCATACAAGTAGATGTCTTTGTTTTACATTTTATCTATTGACTCTCACTCTTGTTATACGTGTGCAAGCGTGCATATCATTGTAATTCAAAAATTGATTCTTGATATTTTCTTTTACTTTGAAATATGTAACTTTTATGCCTTGAACGTATATTAATTTCTTTATCTTTTCTATGCATGCAAAATAATGTCTCGAGTCCAAATGGACTCTTCTCCTCTTGCATTTCATAATGGGCCAATGAGGTCCACCTCTTCGAGTCAAGTTTGAAGTTTAAATCTAAGGTCGATTACATGGCGTGCGGGTGCTAGAGACAGATGAAGAAGGAAAATGGGTCAAAACCCATTGATGATGTCGCTAAGGGACTTCAAAAGCCTCGATTTTTATTATTGTCTTCTTTTTACTTAGTCATTTACTTATTCATTTATTTGGGGCCTCGAAGTCAATGTTGTATTCTAATATAGGTGAAGCAGATTGTGGACCAAAAAGGGCTCAAAAATATAGATTAGGACAAGTGATGATGGGTCAAAAGCCCAAATTAGTTTAGGATAGGTTTATTGGTTTAGGCCTAACGACTTAAATCATCTAATTTCTCCCTTTCCCCTTTTATTGCTTATTTTGCTTTTCATTTGCTTAGACTTAGTTAAATCCCCTGCTAAGTGGTCAAAATTTATTTTTTATACGAATCTTTTCCTAAAATCACTTTCTTTTCAAAAATATCAACTTTTTTTTTTAAAGTTAGTCAAAGATAGTTTTCAAATAGTCCAGATAACCGCAAGTTAGCAGACATTTTAGGTGCCTTAAAAACCTTCCTAAAATGTTAATAGGAACCACTTACCTAGAATTTCAAAACTTAAACCATTTTTCTGTTTGGGATTGTTTAAAGGTTTTCTTAATTCCTTTTCAAATAAATTAAGTGGCGACTCTTAAAGTCAAAATTTTCGCAAAACAAAAATGGCGACTCTGCTGGATATTTTAACTAGGTTCTAACGAAATGTTTGATTTTTTTTTTTTGATTAACTGTTTAATCGCTTACGTGTTTATATATTTTGATTTTTTTAAATTTAATTATTGTATCTCATAGCATAATCCCACATTGATTTCATAAATTATTTTGGGTTTCATGAATGTCCTAGCCCCTGTTGTTCAACTCCAAATAAAGTATTGGAAATACGATGATTTATTAGCACGTGAGGCGTCTGATGGCTATTCGTATTTTCAAACTCAAGTTTTCCACTTGGGAACCTGGTTCAAACCCACTCTAGACACCTAGGATAGAGCAAAATCAAAACCCTAGTTTAGGCATGAGCCTAGGACGATCCAATACCCGAGGGGGTATTGGGCCCATTAGAAAACTTGTCCCGTGTCTATTGACTCTGAGTAAATTATAGATGAATCATATTTATGTGTTGAAGAAATATATGTTTATTTAATCCAACCCATTATCCTTTGCGGGTTGGGAGAAAGTTTATTTTGCTTACTTTTGTGTAAGGATGCCTCAAGCATACACCAATTGAGAGTGGAATTGAAGCAAGCCAAGAAAGAAAGTGATCGATTTGGACGGTTGCATCTAGGGCACAACTATATAGAAATTGCTTGATCATCAATGGATCTTACCAATGACAAGAAGTGGACAAAGCTAAGAGAGCGAAGGCCGATAGAAGAGCATTTAGGAACTAGTATTTCCTATCCCCTACGCAGGACATTACACTTTTTCTCATGTTATTTTGTTTTTCGCTAAATATCGTATCCCTTTTTGTGAAAATTTTGTAGACATTTATGTCATTTATGTATACCTATGAAGGTTTTGGGGGGTAATGGATTGGCTTTAAAAAGGTGTATATTTTTTTCAAAATTCGTTAGGCCTAAACCCTTGGCTCAAAGGGGTCACCCAATTAGGATGCATGTTTATTACACTATGCTTGTGTAATATAACTGTTTATGTGATTATACGTGTTATGTTGATTCGAATCAAAAGAGATTTGATCCAATCCAATTTTCCATAGAACATCTCTAGTCATAAATATACCCCACTATATAAAAGTACGAACAAATGTACTCCAAGTCTCCCAAGTTTCTCAGAAAAGTTCACAGTCATTCTTACAACTTTCAAAATGATCACTACCATTTTAGGAAAGTTGACTTTAGAATCAGAAAAATCCATTATATTTTCAAACTACGTAGGGCCTGATTTCTCCTCCATGAGATATGTAGGCAGCCTTTCGGCCCGATCCCTATCTTTAAAAAACTCTGTTGTCCTCTATTTTCTTGAAAGAAGTACTACGGTCAAAAAGAAAAAGAGTTAAGCCTTCCTGATAAATTCCACCTATCCATATCATTGAGCAAAATCTTGTTTATTGAAATTCTCGAGTCATCATTACTTCGTGGATCAATTCGCATGAGATAAGGAATAACTCTATGTTTACTTCCTACCTTATATCTTGTTTTACTTATTACTAATGGAATCTAACACGTCAACCTTTGAGTTATTTTTACTTTGCAGGTAATAGAAACTACTCTGTATTGACACAAAATGGCCCTACTTTACTAGATCAAAGTGAATAAAAGATCCCTTTCTTGACTGTAGCTTTGTTACGGGAAAAAAAAATGACCAGTAGTAAAACTAGACTACCAATCATTTTTCAAAATGTAAGCGATGGTTTCAAGGATGAAGTAAGAAAAATGTAAGGGAATAATTTCCTAAGATAACTAGGGATCATGGAAGATTAATTGGAGGAAACATTATTGATTTGGACCTCCACTCCACCCATGACTCGTCGCCTATCATACAATAATAACTTAAAACCTGCCATTGTCATGTCATGTCAAGAAGCAAGATAATGATGAATGGGAGACAATAGCCCTAGAATAATCAACAGAAGAGTCAAAGAGTTTGAGAATCAAAGAATCCTAATCTAAAGAAAACAGAGATGGTTAACTAGGAGGTCAATGACTAAGGGAATTGGACAATTGATCCTTCGTTCTATCAAGACAAAGGCAATGAAAATGCTATGTCATTTGTAGAAGTGCTTATTTCTATCCTAGTAAGATGGATAATAGTATTCAGGGTCATTTAGCCCTAAAAGTTATTTTTATGTACGAACTACGTTTGACCTGAATTCCCAAGAAAGGGATACGTAGGTGGCCCATGTCGGCTTTGGTTAACCCCTTAGGAGAATTTACTCTTTTTTTATGTATGAACTACGTGATGACCTGAATTCCCCAAAAGGGATACATAGGCAGCCTATGTCAGCTTCGGTCAACCCATTAGATTTTTCTATATATCCTTAGCATAGTCCTGAACTATGTTTGACCTGATTCCTGCTTCAACGGGCTACATAGGCACCCAACGGCTCGGTCATATAACCCCAGAAAATGGAAAATAGGGAAGAATTTTTTAGAAGGAATCTAAAAAATTCACAAGAGTAAGATCATCTTCCAAAAACAAATAGAATGAAGATCAACAAAGACTTCGGATCCTCTCGAGTTGAGATCATCTCAAGCAACCTTAATCTGGGCAAAAATTTTGAGGAGGTCCTCAAAATTTCCACTAACATATTGGAATACATTTCAAATCCCTCAGCACCAGAGGTCGAAGTCAAGGTTTGGAAATTACCAACTGTGATAAAGTCTAGATAGACCAAATCACCAGCTATGATAGAACTTCTGATAGAGAGCTTCAACGATGCTGATTCCCTAGTAATCCTTCATCAAACGTCAGACATAGTCAAAACCAAGAGCAAGGCGTTCGTTGAGTTAGTACATGACATGACTGGCAGAGATTTTCTAAAGCTTTTACAGATATATTCAAAATCATTTTCTAAAATTAAGACTACTTTCAAAAATCTATACAAATCTTTTACTTAGTTATTGCCTAGGCATCTATTGGAATGAAGAGTTAAGGTGGAGGTCCCGATATGATGGAGAACCTGAAAGATGGCGAGGAGCAAACCAAGGAGCAATGGAGGTCAACACAGAGTATTTTCACTCAAAACTAATCATTTTTCTGTGGATGCAGGGATCAATATACAAAAATGAGAGTTTTTTTTCAAAAATCCCTAAGCAAGTTGGGAGACAGATCAGAGAATATGATACTCAAGAATGGTATTTTTGGGTAGCCCCAAAGATGGGTTAATACCCATTTATCGAAGAACTTTTGAATTATCTGTATTGTTCTAAAAAATATAGTCATTGGTGGAAGTGACTTTGTGTCTACTGACTGTCTACCTTGAGTACAGGTATACATATAAAGAAAGAATGTAGACAAACGGATTCAAGAGAAACCATCTTTATTTCCATGAGGGCAATTGCATATCATTCAATTGCCAAGAGGTCTATTACATACCATTTCATCGCTAAGAGGGAATTACATCTAATATCTATTGACACGCAAGATATCATACACTGGCGTCGAGGATATCATAAACATTCAATATCTATCGACATGCGAGATATCATACACTTGCTTTGATGATATTATCAGCATTTAATATTTGTTGACATATGAGATATCATACGATGGCGTCAAGAATATCAACAGTATTCAATATATATTGACACAAAAGATAGCATACGCTGGCATAGAAAATATCATTAGCATTTAATATTTATTGAAAGGTGAGATAGCATAAGTTGGCATCGCGGATATCATTGTCATTCAATATCTGTTGACATGCAAGATAACATACATTGGCATCGAGGATATGATCATCATCAATATCTGTTGACACACGAGATAGCATACACTAGCATCGAGGATATCATTAGCATTTAACATCTGTTGATACGCAAGGTAGCATACACTGGCGTTGAAGATATCTAATTATTTTATGAATCAGCATCTGAATGCATCAAAAGCACACGATTTGAAGGGACGCCTTTAAGTCGCTATCTAAAGATGGATGATATATGAGATTTCCTAGAAATTGACAATTTGAAGGTTATCTATAGATCATACTATTTGAAATAGGATAGTGTGCAAGATTTCTTATGAGTTGATAACCCATAGGTCATTCGTAAGCCGCAATAATATCCTAACCGAATAGTGTGCAAGGTTAACCAAAAATTGATAGTCCAAAGTTTATCCCTAAGTCACAACTAAATCTTTAGTAGAGAATATACGAGATGATCAGATTAATAAGTCTAAAGGTTCTCTATAAGCCGCGTCATATCCAAGATCGATTATGTACAAGATTACCCAAAGACTAGTAATTTAAAAGATATCTATAAGTCATATCGTATCCAAGGTCAGATGATATGCAAGAATACCTGAGAGTTAGAAATTGGAGGGTATCTGTTAGCCATCTCTTATCCAAGGTCGAATAATGTGCAGTATTAACTAAAGTCTAGCAATTCAAAGGATATTTATAAGTCGCCTCGTATCCAACATCAAATAATGTGCTAGATTATCCAAAGATTGTTAATTCAAGGGGAATCTATAAGTCGTAGGACTTACCTGAGGTCACATGCAAAGAATTATTATCAACAACTAGAAAGGTCATCATAGGTAATCAAGATGGTTCACCTCAGCATAAGATTACACTGTTGCAGGGACCTTCCTGCATGAAGTTTCATTGGTGTCCAGAAAAGCCACCCCATTTTAAAGACATATTCAACCAATAAGTGAGATAATTATGTAACAATCAAGAGGGTTGTTGTGTTTGTTGTTGCAAGTTATTTCCTT
>NC_061122.1:181409137-181417794 GCF_002878395.1 Capsicum annuum | reverse complement strand
GTCCATTTGTCATATTCATTCTTTAGTTTATATCTTTTAAACTTATTCTTATAATATGTAGGTTTTCTTATTTCTGATGTACTAGGTATTATATTTTTTATATTTTCATCTTCTTTTTTATAATGAGTGTTTATTTCCTTGTTTATATTTTCTAAGTTTTCTTCATTAATTACTTCTTGTTTTTCATTGATTTCTAAATTTTTTGTATTTGTTAAGATTTCTGCATATGTTTCACTATCTTCCGAATCATAATTATCTGTTTCTTCAACATCTATTATATTAATTTCTAATTCCTTGGTTTTTATTTCTTTATTGTTTATTTCTAATTTTTCTTTAAATTGATTTATCTCATTTAATAATTTTTGTTCTTTATCTTTTTCTTCTTTTTCTTTCTGTATTTTTTCATACAAATCCTTTATTAGCATTTGTAGTTCTTTTTCTAATTCAGCAATCCTTCTATTTTTAGTTTCTTCTAATTTTCGTATCTCTTCTGTAGTTTGTTGTTTTATTTTTTCTATTTCCTTTTTTTTTTATCTATTTCTTCATTTTCTTTTTCTATTCTCACCATAGCTGTCAATTTATCTTCTAATTTTAATTCTTCTTTTTCTAACATTAAATATAAATGTTCACCTATTTTCTTATACCTTCTCTCTAGATTAGAAAATACTATTTTTATTTTTAATCCTTCATGGTTTTCATATATTTTTTCATCTATTATAAATTCTTCTTTGTTCATTTTTTATTTAATTGTTAATAGATCATGTTGGTATGTATATTCTAGACTATCTATTGTTGATTCTAAATTTGATATTTCTTATTTTTGTGCATTTATTGAGTTTTTAGTAACTCCGGCAATTATATTATACTGTAGTTTTTCTAACCTTTTTTTTAACTCTTTACGTTTTTCAGATATTATTTGTTTTAATTCTTTATATTTTTGTAAGTTATTCATTTAAATAATATTTTGGGAAACATCTAAATCTCATCATAATTAATGAATTAATTAAATAAATCCATATATATATACTACTTCTGTATTTTTTAAATAACAAGGCTCTGATACCAATTGTAGGGGGTGCGGATTAGGCGCGGTAAATTTACTAGATAATAAATACTTATAGGAATCACAACTTCTTTCCAGTTAATCTATGAATCCTTTTACAGTCCATCTTTCCCATTCACGACATGTCTTTCTTCAATTTCAACCAGAAACTCCAACTTCTTTGTAGTGGATTGCTTTCCTCCAACATAAAACCAAAACGTAAACAAATCACACAAAAATTACTTAAGAATTATAATTATCCTTTATGAAAAAGAAGCAAATGTGCCATGATATCCCAGCATATCATCACCTTGCTCTATAATGACTAGTTTTTTAAGCTCATGTACCCTTTAAACTTTCCTTCTTTTTTCATTCCTATACTAGTTTCTATTGACTCGCTATTTTTATTATTTTTATTCTTAAATTTCACTTCGAAGTGCATTAAGTATTTTTGAATCAAATAATGCAAGGTTAATTAAAGAAGAGGACATGTTATTAGGCTATCCATGAAATATGTCAAAAGGGTCTCAAGGGAAGCTAACAAAGGATATTGAAAGGGTAGGCAAATTTTTAGGCAAAAAAAAAAAAATTGATTACTACAAAAAATGTCATAATCATCTCCTACAAATGCCTACTTTATTTCACTTTATACATACCTTTCAAGTGTTAGACATCAATGCAACAGAAAGAAAAATAGAAACAAACGCATTACACAACGAGACGTATATGATAAAACTTACTCACTATCAATCCTCTATCTAAAAACTATGAATATACTATTCATTTTTTATAGCCGTTTCATATTATTTTAATATTTCTGTGGGTGATGCTTTAGTTGTAACTTCTTTAGTTGTTCCTTCTGTATTTTTGTCAGATCTTAGTACGTTCTTACTTTCTTCAATTAAATTTGATAGCCATAATTTTACTGTTCCTATTAGTGTTCTTTCTATATATTCTGGTGTATTTGTTGTGTCTATGCTATTATCTAGCAATTGTTTTGATATATATCCTACCCATAATTGTATCATCTTATTTGTGTCTATTACACAGTCTAAATCTAAGAAGTTGTAATTTTTATTAACTATTTATTTTGGTGTCCATCTGTATTCATTTTTTGGGTGGTACTTATTTTTGTAATTATATTTTGGCTTTCTTATTTTTGATGTACTAGGTATTATGTTTTTGTCATTTTTTTTTATCAAGAGTATTTATTTCTTCTATATTTTCTTTATTAATTGCTTCTTCTTTTTCCTTAATTTCTAGATCTTCTATTCTTTCTAAAATTTCTGTATATGTTTCACTATCTTCTGAATCATAATCATTTTTTTCAGTATCTATTGTATTTATTTCTAATTCATTGGTCTTTAATTCTTCATTTTTTGTTTGTAATTTTTCTTTAAATTGATTTATTTCATCTAGTAGTTTCGGTTCTTTATCCTTTTCGTTTTTTTCTCTGTCTTTTTTCATATAGATCTTTTAGTATTTGTAATTCTTTTTCTAACTCAGTAATCCTATTATTTTTATTTCTTCTATTTTTCATATTCCATCCGTAGTTTGTTGTTTTATTTTTTCTATTTCTTTTTTCCTGTCTATTTCTTCATTTTCTTTTGCTATTCTTACCATAGCTGTTAGTTTATCTTCTAATTTTAATTCTTCTTTTTCTAACATTAAATATAAATATTCACCTATTTTCTTATATCTTCTTCCTAAATTTGAAAAGACTATTTTTATTTTTAACCCTTTGTGATTTTCATATGTTTTTTCATCTATTATGAATTCTTCTTTATCCATTTTATCTATTTGATTGTATATAAATCATGCTGATGTATGTATTCTAGGTTATCTATTAGAGCTTCTACATATGGTATTTCTTCTTTTTGTGCTTTTATTGATTGTTGACATACTCCAACAATTAAATTATACTGTAGTCTTTCTTTTCTTATTTTTAATTCTCTTCATTTCTCAGATAATATTTGTTTTAGTTCCTTATATTTTTAAGATTGGTGTATTTGATTCATTAGTATTTATAATATTTTGGTAGATTTCTAAATTTAGTTCTATCATAATATGCATTCCTTAAATAAATACATACAATTCCTCTATTTTTAAATAACATAGCTTTGATACTAAAGTTGGGGGGGGGGGGGGGGTTACTTGTAGTACTAGATACCAAAGTTATGGGGGTACTTGTAGTGCTAGATTTATCATATTTGTTGAAATGTTATGTCATAGCATTCCTTAGTTATTTATTTTAACCTTATTAATTCTTCTGTATTATTTTTAAGGTATACTATATGCTCTATATTTCTAGTTTTTATGTAGTCGAGTAGATTCTTTTTCATAAGTATTTCTATCAATCTTATTTGCTCTATATCTATCCTCCAATATTCTAAGTATTCGTAATTTATCATTTTAGTCTGAGTAATACCAATCTGAATAATAATATTTACCATCAAAATCTATATATTCTAATTCTTGTTCTATCCATTCAGTATTTAGTAACTCATCTTCAAAATCAAATATCTTTTCCCATATGAGTTTTCTTATATCTAAGAAAATTCATGATTTATTATGAATTGTCATGAACATGATATGGAAACCATAATATTTAAAACATATTATAATGAATTCCACATGAAAATAATTGAAATCATGACTTGGAATCAAATGACCAAGGTATAGGTAAATATACTTCAACTTTAAAATGTATAAGGTCTCTTTCTATCAAAAATAGATTGTAAACATCATGTATAATCAAAAAAAATTCACAAAATCTTCATGGAGATAAATCATTATGAACATGTAGTTTCATAATTTTAAACATAAAAAATGGATTCTTGGACTCCATGGATGAAAAGGGCCCATGGATGAACATCTAACATACCTTGATTGAAGAATTCGTGAAGGTTCTTGGTGGTTTTCTTAAAACTTGAGCTTAAATCTTGAAGGGACTTGGGTTTGTTCTTGAGAGAGAATTACTTTCTTGAAGAGAAATTATGAATAATGGGGCATATAATTCTCCTTTAGGGTTTTAATTCAGTGTTTTGGATGGATTTGGGTGAGGGAAAAATGACAAGACTATCCTTGAAATACTAAAATTCATAACTGGAACCTGAAATTGACCCTCACCGCGATACACCAAGGCTATCATCGTGATTTTTATCGTGACGCGATGTAATCACGGTGACTTGCTGGAAGCTGACAATTGTCATTTTGGACTCCACCGCATAACTACCGTTATAGCCACAATGCAGTACAATTGCGATGCGCTGTTGTTTTGGAAATCCAAACATGGTCCAAACCTCATCTGAAAAATTCAAAACTTACCCAACACATGCTATTTACACCCCTAAACATGAATTAACTTAGAAACCATCATCTTGAGGTTGGAAAATTCACTTTAAAAATCATCGAAGTTTAAAGGCCAAAAATAAAACTAAGTCTCCAACACTTAGCAAAATTTTCAGGTTCTATGCCTCTTATGCATGCACTATGAGCTGAACTAAGCTAAGAAATGTATGAGGTATTACAATATCCCCCCCTTGAGAACATCCATCCCCGAATGAGATTGGTTAGACTGAGAGTACTGAATTAGGGAAACTGAGATCACATACTGAACATGCTTGACTGGGAACATGATTACATGACTGAGTCTAAAACATGGTGACTGATTGACCTGATTCGTGAATGCATGCAATGACATAAAGGTAAGAATATGACTGAGATATAAATAAGAGAGTCAACATAAGTGTGTCATACTTCACACCCATGCACAAGACTCTACTCAATGCGGCTTTCAGACTCCCTAGGACACTTTAAAACCTTAAGCTCTGATACCAAGTTTGTAATGCCCTAGGAGTACACCCTGGACGCCACACAGTGCATACAATCACAAGTGACCACAAACTAACCCATGAGCTAGTACCTGCTTTGAGCACTGAATAAAACTGCTAATAAAAGATACACATACGCAAAATAACTAAATATTCCATAGGGTTTTATAATACTAAGACATTACCAAACTCTTAAATTTGAAACAACTATCTAAAAGTAATAACGCAAAGACTGACAATCAATTGAAAACTAGATAAATATTTGAAAAGTGTATGAAACCACTTTGAGAATACTGAGACTAAGTAAACAACTAAATTTTGAGTATTAGTAACCCCCAGGACTCGATAATAATAATAACAGGGACACATGAAAGCTTTGAAACCATGGAAGGAAGTCATTGTTCACAATTATTCACTTAAGCATTTCATCAAACGCATGGGAGACATAAATTTAAATATGGGAATACCTTTAAACACTATGAGATAGAACAATCACATGACAAGATCATAAACTGAGAATTTATTCTGAATTATCATGAACATGATATGGAAACCACAATATTTTAAACATACTATAATGCATTCCATATAAAAATAATTGAAATCATAACTTGAAATCAAATTATCAAGGTATAGGTAAACATACTTCAACTTTAAAATGTGTAAGGTTTCTTTCTATAAAAAATAGATTATATACATCATGTATAATGGAATTCATAAAATGTTCATGGATATAAATTATTATAAACATGTAATTTCATAATTTGAAACATAAAAGATGGATTCTTGGACACCGTGGGTGAAAAAGGCTCATGGATGAAAATCTAACATAACTTGATTGATGAATTTGTGAAGGTTCTTGGTAGTTTTCTTGAAACTTGAGCTTGAATCTTGAAGAGGATAGGTTTTGTTCTTGAGAGAGAATTACTTTCTTGGAGAGAAATTATGAATAATGGGGCATATAATGCCTCTTTGGAATTTAATTTCGTGTTTTGGATGGATTTGGGTGAGGATAAACTTACAAAACTACCCTTTAGAAATTAAAATTTGTAAATGGAATCGAAATTAACCCTTACCACGATGCGCCAAGGCTATTATCACGATTTTTTCCATAACACGGTGAATTCATGATGACTTGCTGGAAGCTGACAATTGTCATTTTGTACTTCACCGCGATGCGGTGAAGTGACCACCGCTATAGCCACCGTGATACGTTGCAATCGTGGTGAGCTTGATTTTGAAAATCCACGACCACCGCTATAGCCACCATGATACGGTGCAATCGTGGTGAGCTCGATTTTGAAAATCCAAACGTGGTCCAAACCTCGTTTGAAAAATTCAAAACTTACCGGAGACATTCTACTTACACCCTTGAACATGAATTAACTTAGAAACCATCATCTCGGGGTTGAAAAATCACTTTAAAAATTATCGAAGTTAAGAGGCCAAAAATAAAACTAAGTCTCCAACACTTAGCTAAATTTTTAGATTCTAAGTCTCTTATGCATGCACTATAAGATGAACTAAGCTAAGAAAAGTACGGGGTATTACAGAACCTATTTCACAGATCGTGGAATGTACCATGAAAAGCTGAGGATCTAGGCTTTACCAAGAGAATGTCGGTTGACTCCAACTTTCAACGATTATGAAACTAATGTATGATCCATGAAATGTGACACAACATTATTTTTAAGTTAATTTAGGACTTGGTTTTAAGTGGCTATAAACACTTTCCGTAGATATTTATTATATGGAGCCACACGTTATTATGAAGTACCATAGAAATGACCTTTAGTCTTGTTCTTGAGTTCTTGTAACATTATTTTGGGCTTTGATTTGCAATAGGCTTCCAAGTTTTCCTCTTACTACTGTTATAAATAAATGCTTATGAGTACCTATTTCATGAATTTTATTCATATAAGCATGAGTAGTTTTACCTTATAACTAGGATTATGAGACTCTTGATTGAATAACATGTTAGGTCTACAAAAATAATAATTTAAAATGTTACTAAAACATGCATTGTTAATATCTTCACATAGAATGATTCTTTTAGCAGTTGCAAACATTAAAACCTGCGTACAATCTAAACTTTCTTAATTAAAGAAGTAGAGATCAGGAAAAGAAACTAACAATGGAGATTTAAGGCTTTACAAGAATAGTCAACCTAAAATGCATGATGGGAAATAATGAATCAAAACTCAAACCAGAAGAACTTATAGTAACATTTGTCTAATTAAATTTATAGAGTTTAGATAAACCTTTGGTTCATCAGTTTTGCATGTGTTATACTTAAGGAAATCACCACAAACAATAAAAATACTTAAGTTATGAAACCATAGGAAACAAAATATCACCCATATCTCATTACTAAAATCAATTATTAATCAACATTATTTCACTGCTACAAACAAAAGTTAATTCTGTCTATTTTTATATGGAAATCGCCCTAAAAAATATTTAAATTATCTTGTTATATTCCCGATTGGATTCAAGTCCAACCTTGTTGGGTTATTTATTTGATAATGCCTACATAAATTTTGATCTTTTTGGAAGTGTAATTAGGATCTACTATTGAGTCCATACTAACAATGTTTAAAAATAGAAAAATGCATAGAAATAAACAGAGGTGAAGATAAGAAAAAATCAAAACTTATCGATACAAACAAAAGAGTTGCTATTTTAAAAGTGCATTCCGAGAGTAGTCAGTATTTCAACAAATTAATTCCTATCCATCCCTTACCTGATATTAGAACTAAATAAACACCTATTGACCCTATATTTTATTACTATGTTAATGCAAAATTACACTAAAGGGAAATCTATGGTATGTCGTACATGTGGGAATTCATTTGTGAGTTTTCAATATAATGAGTAAAGATTTAATTTTAGAGATTGCATCATCTTGATGGAGATATTTTGTTATGAAATGTTCAACGCACTTTGATTGAGAGTTGCTTGCATTATGAAATGTATTGGATATCTAGGTGTGAGTAACCTATTTAAATTTTATAATAAAGGGAGCTTAAGCGAAAATCAGACTGATTGTTCACTTACAATTAAAGGTTAAAGTGTGGGGTTATGTGGGTTTTATTTACACTATTTTTATTGTCTGTTGCCCACATATAAGCTTAGTTTTGAGGATAAATTAATAATACTAATGTTCTATGTTTTATCTCATGATTTATCACTTATGTAATGTATATTATACAATTTTAATAAAAGAAGCCAAAAAGGACCATAATGGTGGCCAAAAATTGAAAAACATGCAAATTGACGTTTAGAATAAAGTCAGAATGTCAGAAGGCAAGCTTTAACATGAACGAGGGTAAACAACATGCTCTCTCTAAGGTTTACACCCTAAATAGAAGATACCCAGTGTGAGAAGTAGGAGATCATGATGTGACCTCTAGGGCGAGCAAAGAAAGATCGCGCCATGAGTTGTGTTGAACATTGGGGAATTTTTGTACTTCACCTAGTTAAATTAGAGGAGCCCCTTATATTTTAAAATACTATAAATACTACCTTTAGTAATTTTTGATAGTATTTGAGAATTTTTTTTTGAAGTACCGGAAGTAAGAAGCAGAGTAGTACAGAGCTTTATCATAAATAGGGTTATCTCTCGTTCTTTTTTACTTAAACATAATATATCATGAAAATATTTATTATTTATTTGTAAGCATGTTATTAATGGCTAAGAACCTCTCACCATATAAGGTTGTGTCCATAGTTTGAACGTCATATATATATATATATATATATATATATATATATATATATAT
>NC_061122.1:181384175-181409037 GCF_002878395.1 Capsicum annuum | reverse complement strand
AATATATCTGAATACCATAATGTTTTTCTCTTAATTTTGTGCATACTATTCTATTGTAAGATCAATAGGATAAATTGATAAGTTCTGAAGGAACTAGAGAGATAGATTCTAGAAATAAAACATGGATTAAGAGGAATATGGTTCATCTATGAATGAATTAGAAGCTAGGGGGTTTGGGCCACAGTGACAAAAGATTTTTAAAATGAGATGTAGATGATACAAGTCTTAATAATTGAGTAGAGGTGACAATTACTTCATTATGGTTTAAGAAAGTTTGAAAAATTTCAAAATAACCCATAAGTTTTTAAATTTATACTTTGATTCAAATGTTAGTTAATATATAACGGGGAACGAAGGAAAAAAAACGTCTTTTTCTCTCTTCTCATCCGTTGTTATTTTCTCTCTCTTCGCGATATTTGTTGTTCATTGTTGCTGCTGCTTTATTCATTATCTTCTGATTCATTATCATCATCTTATACTTCATTATCAACTTCATATTCTTCTTGTTGACCATTGTTGTTGTTGTTGTTGTTACCCCAACTGCTGTTCTTTGACCATATTCTTATGTCAAATTTTATTTCGTAAATCACTTTCAACTTTGGAATTTACTTGAAGAAGACTTTGGTAAGTCAGATTGTGCTTCTTAGTTGAATCTGGGTAACTGCTAGTGTGTTGTTTTTTCAACAATAGTTTGCATGCGAACATGAATGCAATACAAGAGCAATCTGTTTAAACAGATCCATTTTCTATGGTACCAGATAAATGTTCTGTTGTAACAGTAGACTCGTGTTGGATTCATGTTTAAGGGTTCTAGGTGCCTGTAATATGATTATGAATCGAATAGATGGGTATTCTGTTGCACCAGATTAGTAATCTGTTTCAACAGATAAATAATCTGTTTCATCATATTACTAATATGTTTCGAACAACAAAATACAGTTCCCGTCACACACAAAACCTAACAGATAACTCATATGTTCTTGCTATTGATACTGGAATCAAATTATTCCTTAATTGTAGACATGTCATTCGTTAAGAAATAGAAATAGACAGCAAGAAAATTAAATAAGAAATAAAAAGTTAAGTGCATCAAACATAATTTTTTTCAAAACCAACAAAAATAAATACATAGATAACAGAAAAAAAGCTTAATTATTATTATCATCATTATTAACATCATTATTATTTGTATCGCTAGCCGGCCAATTTTCAAAGGGCAGCAGCAGCGCCCTCCGCAGCCTGCGGATCTCTCGCAAAATCCTTACCCTGACGAAGGCCAACTCCCAATGCAGGTCATGAACCTCCTTCTGCAGTTCCCTCATGGCGTCTCGTAAAATAGCGACATCCCACACAGGATCAACCGTATCTAAAAAATGCATAATTTGACAAAACACACACGTAAACACAAAAGTAAAGAAAAGAAAGAATTCAAATATAATGTAATACAATGTACATTTACACAAAAATCAAGAAAAAAACTTACCAGAGACAGGAAAAAGCTATCAAGTCCTTAAAGAGAAAGTAGTTGAAGGTGTAACAAGAGCGAGGAATAAATAGTGTGTAGTAGAACGAACGATTGAGTAAGGAGGGACCTATTTATATAGGATTGAACTTGAATGAGTTAGGAAAAAAATCGCAACTGTTTACCTCCATTTATTATTGACATTCTTGATTACTGTAAAAAGTTATGACTTAGTTAAATTAATCAATATTATGATAAGTCATGACTTTTCAGCTTTATTATTATTAATAATTAGTTCTTTCCAGGAACCGTTTTTTACACTATTTTGGACAACAAATAATATATCTGTTGCATCAGATAAATCATCTGTTACCACAGATATATCATGATTTGCAACAAATAGATAACCTGTTGCATCAGATAATATATCTGTTGCAACATATAATATATATATTTTTATAAAAAAATTATTATCTTCATGACATTCAAATTTTTGAGTTTTTAATTAAATAAATTAATAAAGCAGATTTAAAGGCATAACTGTTCACCTCCATTTATTAATGACATTCTTAATTACTGTAAAATGTTATGACTTAATCAAATTAATCAATATTATGATAGGTCATGACTTTTCAGCTTTATTATTATTATTAATAATTAGTTCTTTCCAGAAACCATTTTTTTACACCGACTTGGACAATAGATAATACATCTGTTGCATCAGATAAATCATCTGTTACAACAGATATATCATGATTTGCAATAAATAGATAACCTGTTGTATAAGATAATATATCTATTGCAACATATAATATATATATATTTTCTTAAAAAATATATTATCTTCATGACATCCAAATTTTCTGACTTTTTAATTATATAAATTAATAAAGCAGATTTAAAGGCATAACTTTTCACCTCCATTTATTAATGACATTCTTGATTACTGTAAAAAGTTATGAATTAATTAAATTAATCAATATTATAATAGGTCATAACTTTTGAATCTTAACTTTATAATTATTAAAATAATGAGTTCTTTCCAGCAACCGTTTATTTTTTACACTGAGTTACACAACAAATTATATATCTGTTGCATCAGATAAATCATCTATTACAATAGATATATCATCCGTTGCAACAAATAGTTCAACTGTTGCATCAGATAATATATCTGTTGCAACATATAATATATATATCTTTTTAAAAAAATTATCTTCATGATATCCAAATTTTTTGACTTTTTAATTATATAAATTACTAAAGAAGATTTAAAAACAAGAATATTTCTGGTGAGTTTTTTACGGTTTAAATTGTGTTTATCATTTATTTCCTTATTCTTTTCTGTGAAAAGAAATGACTTAATTAAATCAAGCTGGTGGTGACTTAATCTTTCTGTTTCTTTAATAACCATTTTTATTAATTGAGTTATGGCAATAGATTGTATATCTGTTGCATCAGATAACCCATCTATTTCAACAAATATACCATTTGTTGCTATAAATCGACCATCTGTTTAAGGAGTTTTTTTTATTTCTTCTAACTGATTCATAAGTCGCAACAGATGAGGAATTTGATGCATCAGAAGCATTTTTTATTTTCGTTTGTTTGTTGAATGTGTTTAGACAAAAGTTACAGTCACGACTATTCATTAACTTTTTTCTTAAAAGTCAAATCATCATATATATATCTTAATTAAATTAATCCAATGTTGTGACTTTTTAAAATTAAATAATCTTTCTTTTACGATTATAATATCATTTAGTTCCTTATTATTTATTAACAAACCATTTTTAGGAGAATTTCTCATCATGACTGCATCCCTAACTCCAACCGCCGACACGTTTTGAATAGAAAATAAATAGAATGATAATTAAATATTTAATAAGAATTAACAATTCTAAATCGATCAACCCAAACCAAACTAAACCAAACATATACATGGATTTTTTTTGAATCCCTTATAGGTAAATCAGATATAAAAATGGGAAATACATACGCTAAAAGAAAGAAAAAACATAACCTAATAATTATTATTATTGTTATTATTATTATTATTACTATTATTGTTGTCAACCTGACAATTTTCATCCAGCAGTAGCTGGGCCCTCTTCAGCCTTGCTCGGAAGTCGGCCAAATCCCTTTGAAATTTATCAAACTGCCTTTGAAATTCCTGCAAGAACTCAATATGAACCTTCTTGTATGAATCTGGATCTGACATATTAGTATTGTAAGTATATTAGAATGAACGAGAGTAAGTGAGGAGGCCGGAGGGACCTATTTATAAAATGATTGAGAATTGGAAGGGACTGGACTTAGTCAAACAAAAAGCCACGACTGTTCATATCCCTTAAAAGGAAAAATTACACAAATCCCATATTTAAGACACCATATTACACAATATCCCTTAATGTTTTAAAAAAATTAAATAAAATCCCAGATTCATATTTACTAGTGATACATATGCTATATGTATCACTGCTTAACATATGTATCGCAATTCGAAATTCTGGTGTAAAATGTAATTAGCAAACTATCCGGGATTTAATGCAATATTGCTAAAACTATCCGGAATTTATGTGTTGCGTGTGTTACTTAAATAATACTAGTGATTTTATTAATAGGTAAATTAGAAAAAAACCGATCTAAATTCAACATTTTATCTTTTTGTTATATTTCCGAAAGATAAAGATTGGCAATCTGTTGCAAAATATATTTCACTTGTCAGATTACTTACAATATATGGACAATCTGTTGCAACAGATGGATATATCAGTTTTCTTTTCCTTTAGCTGTGGTGTCTGTTGCAACTTGCTAGTCATCTGTTTATTCAATTTCATCGAGAGCAATCGATTTTTCTAAACACTTCTTGGCCAAATTCAATTTTTACTCTTAGATTGCTTCTCTTTTTTTCTTTGCATCCTTCAACCAAACTAAATTTTTGCTATTGGATTGAGGGAAAAAATTGAATTTGGAGGCTAGCTTGAAAGATGCAAAGAAAAAAAGAGAAGAAGTCCGAGAGCAAAAATTGAGTTTCGCCAAGAAGTGTTTAGAAAAATCTATTGCTTTCGATGAAATTGAATAAACAGATGATTAGCAAGTTGCAACAGACGTCACAGTTGATGGAAAAGAAAACTGATATATCCATCTGTTGCAACAGATTGTCCATATATTGTAAGTAATCTGACAAGTGAAATATATTTTGCAACAGATTGCCAATCTTTATCTTTCGGAAATACAACAAAAAGATAAAATGTTGAATTTAGATCGATTTTTTTCTAATTTACTTATTAATAAAATCACTAGTATTATTTAAGTAACACACCACACAAAACACATAAATCTCAGATAGTTTGCGTCAGATGTGGAGTCTGTTGCGTTAGATATGGAGTCTGATGCAACAGATATGGAGTCCGTTGGAATACATAGCAGCCTTGCCGGTGGTTTGATTTGTTCCATCAGTTGCTCCGTCTGTTGCAACATCAACAACAGCATAAACTACAAACAACAAATAAAAAACATCAACAACAAAGAAAACAACAATATTTGTTCCAACAACATCATCAACTACAAAGAAGCATATGTCCTATGTTCCAACACCATCAACAATAAGGGACGGACCCACATGGAGTCCTCCGGGTGCGCGAGCACAGACTGAACTCATATCAAACTTTATATATGTATGTGGAAATAAAGAAAAAACGTATATAATCTAATCAATGAGCACCCATAGTAAGAGTTGTTTGGTTAGCCTAGTTGTTGTTTATAGGTGCTTAAGGCTATTTATTTCTTTTGGTCTTGAGTTCAATTCCCACTCAGCACATATTTTTTAAATTTTGGTAACCAACTCTTCTCTTCTTATTCACTTTAAACTTTTTATTTTTTTCTTCCTTACTCCTTGTATTGATTGTTCGGACTCCACTATTTTTAAGTTAAAAAATACCCACTGTCTAAACCACACCACACCACACCACACCACAAGTTCCAACAATGCCAAACCCACCAACAATACCACACCACAAGTTCCAACATTGCCAGCCCCACCAACAACATCAATAACAACATCAACAATAAAGAAACAAATAAAATACATAAAAAAATGATACTGCCAACAAGGCTTTTAAACTTCTCCTAATAGATGACTTTTTTTCGTATCTTATAATAAAACTTCTCGATATGTTTATTCAACAATTAAAAGTTCATTCAAATTTTTTAAATAAATATGATATGGGAAAATGGTAATTAAATAAATAAAAAGATATAAATAAAGTTGAAAGAAGAAGACGAGAATGAAAGAGCAATAGTGAATCATATCATACAATGTCAAAAGGGGGTCAAAACAACAATTTCAGTTGAAGAATATAAGATATGGAAATCGATCGGTTTAGATCCAAACAAAAATTTTTGAGAAAGAGGAGAGAAAAAAAGGTTGTGATAACCCTAAAGAGAATAGAAAGAAAAAAGATGAGAGAGAGATTTAGGGCTGAAGGAGAGGAGAAGAGAGATGAGAAAATTCTAATTTCTAGATGTACTACCCTTAATATTAAATTACTAAACAAAGTGTATTTATTCAAATTTATATTTACAAAGCTTAATTAATAAGGCTAATTTGGTAGTAAAATAAACCCCTAATTAATATTTTCTTGATGGGAGTGCCAAGTTAATATGAAAAGGAAGAAGTATTAGGGGTTTCAATATTCATTAATTAATATTCACTAATAATTTGAGGGGCACGAGGAAGAAAACGGGTGATACTGAAAAGACAGGACAAGACTACTCAATAAGATTTTTGAGTTATCCAAGAAACATTTTTTACCGCCTTTAGTAGTACTACTACTTTATCTACTCGGACAGTAACTTGCTTTAAAATTAAAAAAAAAACAAAAAGATTTTCAAACAGATATGTCGCCTGTTGCAACAGATTTAGATATCTGTTTGAGAAATCCCAACAGCTCAGTTATCTGTGACAACAGATAGAAATGTCATTTGGTAACTAAATCAGAAACGTCATTTGTTACAACAGATATCAATATCTGTTTGAAAATTTCCAACACCTCAGTCATTCGTCATAACAGATGTAAATGTCTATTTGATAATTAAATAAAAAATATTATCTATTGCAACAGATATTGTATCTGTTTGAAATTCTCCAATAGCTCAGTTGTTTGTTACAACGGATTTTATTGCAATTGATTTATGATGAACTAGGGATGAAAGAATGAGCTCCTCATTAACTTAATATTAAGGTTAATAATAGTACCTACATCGATCTAGGTGGAATGAGGGATGAATGAATGAGCTCACAGGGTCAATTACAAATCTAATTGAGTCACTGCATTTGTATGGTGTTAGTATTACGTTCATCACGACCTGAGTCGTCGATCAATCACTCTGAGTTGAAATGTGTTCTTATTAACTTAATGTTAAGATTAATAATAGTACCTACATTGATCTAGGTAAAATTAGGGATGGATGAATGAGCACAAAGGGTCAACTATAACTTCAATTGAGTTTTTTGGCAATTGTATGATGAGACGGTATTGCATTCCTCCCGACAAGAGTTATCGATCGATCACTCTAAGACAACCAATTCTTAATACCTCATATGTTCAACTAATACCTTAATTGAATAATCTGGGACTAGGGGTGAGTTCTCATAGGGTTAACTACAACTTCAATTGAGTCTTTTGACAAATACATGATGAGACGGGACTACGTTCCTCCCAAAAAGAGTCGTCGATCGATCACTCTAAGCTGAACTAATTCTTACTACCTCATATGTCCAACTAATACCTTAATTGATTAATCAAGGAGTAGGGGTGAGTTCTCATAATGTCAATTACAATAGATGACAACGCTTATTTGATAATTTATAACAGATGGGTAATCTATTGCAATATATGGCTCAATCCATTTGATAATTTATAACAGATAGGTAATCTGTTGCAATAGATGACTTAATCTATTTGATAGTTTACAACAGATGTGTAATATGTTACAACAGATTACATAATCTGTTTGATTTGATCCAATAGAAAACACATCTGTTGCAATAGGTTGAGCATTTTTTTATATATAATTCAATTGAGTTCATATGTTAGACTAATACCTTAATTGAATGTGAGTTCTCATAGGGTCCACTACAACTTCAATTGAGTCTTTTGTCAATTGGATGATAAAACGGTACTGCGCTCCTCTTGACTAGAGTCGGTGATCGATCACTATGAGCCGGACCGATTCTTACTACCTCATATGTTAGACTAATACCTTAATTGATTAATCTAGGACTAGGGTACTAATACCTTGATTGAATAATCTGGGACTAGGGGTGAGTTCTCATAGGGTAAACTATCGATTAATCTAAGACTAGGGGTGAGTTCTCATAGGGTTAGCCACAACAGATGGCAGCGCCTATTTGATAATTTATAACATATGGGTAATCTGTTGTGACATATGACAATCCATTTGATAATTTACAACAGATGGGTAATCTATCACAGAAGATGACTTAATCTGTTTGATAATTTACATCAAATTCATAATCTATTGTTACCTAATCTGATTGATAATTTACAACAGATGATAAATATGACGCAACATGTTGAACATTTGTTTTTATAATTTTAATTGAGTTCATATGTTAGACTCCTAAATTGATTAATCTAGGACCAACGGTGAGTTTTCAAAGGGTCACCTCCTAGAGTACTCGGTCAACTACAACTTCAATTATTTTTATATGATTTTAAAAATTACGCATATATTATATGATTTTAAAAATAATTAAGATCATTTCAAACAAAATTAACATTTTTAAAACTACTTTTCATTTTTTTCCAAAATACAAATCAACCCATATAAAATATTTCATCATTTTAAATCTCGAGGTCTGGCTCTTTCTCTCTCATTGTCACTCAACAATACAGTACAGACAATAACTACTCAATAAATTTGCTCAAACCTCCATAACCGATCACTTTTCTTCTCATTTTTGACCACATAGGTGTTATTTTTGACATTATTCTTGCTTGTATCAGTCATTTTCTTTGTTTTCGTAGGCAACAGAGTTTGAGAAGAGCTCTATATTTGTTTTTTTTCTAAAAAATAAGGGATTTTAAGTTAATGATAAAAAATAAAACTTTTAGTTGTATTATCTTCGAGAATGGGTTTACAATTTTTAGTTTTCCTGGTAAAATCATAGGAAGAACTCGAGAAATTCCTAGTTTCTGTTTCAGTGTTCCGTAGTTGGATGGTAATGGTGGTGGTAGTGGTGTTTATGGTCGTGGTGGTGGCACCGATGATGGCATTGGTTGGTGGTGTTTGTGGTGGTATTGGTATTCATGGTGTTTGTTTATTTATTAGCATTGGTTGGTGGTGTTTGTGGTGGTGGCTGTTGGTGTATCGGTATTCGTGGTGTTTGTAATGTATTTTTTAAAATCTATGCATACATCAACTATAATATAATTTTTGTTTTTCTTTGTCTGTAAGTAAAACATGTCTCCCAAAAAAAAAGAAAGTAAAAGTGGATCAACGTCTGACCACTACAAAAAAAGGCTACAGTACAGAGGGATTCGGAGGAGCTTCCTGAACAATCTCTGTCAGGGAAAAGTAAAGCTGAGGAGAGATGTGAAAACAACGTTGAGGGAGGTGGACAAAGGTTCGTAGATGGCGATGAAGAAAATAAAAGTAAGAAAGAGGAGGAATTGGAGAGTCAGAAAGAGAAAGAGGACCACATTATACGACTTTTCTTCGGCTTTCATGGTAAAATTAATCACTAATTTTACTCATCCATTAATTTATATTGAATTTAGTTATTATGATTTTTTTCTTTTGCTTGCTTCCTGTTAACACTTTTTAGGCTTGGGCATTTGAAGCCATTCCTCCCCTCCGAAAGCAGTTTATGGATTACCCGGATGAGGTTTCTCATCCAAGGATGTTTAGGTGGTTGGATGCAAAGAGCAACACCAATATTAAGGAGGCTGATCTCTTTAACCCTCCGGATGATGCATTACGTCTTCTTCAAGTAAAATAATTCTACTCAAAGATAAGAAAGATATTGAACAGATGTTATATCTGGTGCATGAGATTTATATCTGATGCACCAGATGGGACATCTATTGCGATGAGGTATATCTTTCATTATATTACCCATCTGTGGCTTTGGTTCTCTGAGCCCGACTCCTAAAAGATTAACCATCTACTATAAATTATGCAACAGATGTTTAATCTGATAACATATTATTCATCTGTTGTAATGTACAGATCATCTGTTGCATAACAGATTACCTGTCTTATGCAGCTGTTGTAACAGATGATTGATATTTTGTATCAGATTATCCATGTGTTGCTTTGTTTCTCTGAACCAGACTCAAATGGATTTTAACCATATACTACAAACTATGCAACAGATGAGTCTTTTTTTAAATGTAGCCCAACTGTGAAAATTATTATATTATATGATTTAAATGCATCTATTTTTTTTTCTTTTTTATAGGTTGTGCATCCATGGATCATGCCTACTGAGAAGGAGTCGGTGATGACTTTTTATATTACTCTTGATTATGTTGATACTATTACAGACCCAACGGTGGAGTTAGTAAAGAAGGAATTGGCTGGAGCAACAACCACAAGAAGAGAAGTTTGGCAAGGTCAGCCTATGTTGAGGCTTTTCATGACCAACCTTTTACTATGGCAGATCCGGGTGCTTCTTCTGGTGGAGTTGTTGGTGTTGGTGGAAGGCAGTATGATGCTGCTACCAAAGAATAAATATGTTTGAAAAAACCCCTTTTTGCCCTTACACAGTTCCCTCTCACCCCTCTTTACCTTCGTGTTCTTATTGCGAATGCGATGAGTACAAGGACAGACAGGATAAACTCTTTAAAAAAAAAGAGGCTATCTCTAAAGCTATCGAGAAATTCAAATCCAAGAGGTGTGTCATACCATCCAAGAAGGTGAGGGAGCCACACACTCCTACAATGTTGGTTAGGAGAAAGAAAAGAGGAATTAGAGACGTACTCTCCACTCAAAAATCAAAATAAATTGTAATTTCTCCCTATCCAAAAGCTGTTGAAGTTCAGGGGCCAGCCAAGAAGGTGGACATATACGAGAAACTTGGCGCTGAAGAGAAGAGGTATCTGCAACAGGCCAAGAATGCCAAGCTAGGCGCACCAGATTACCCCAGGCCTCCCTTTCCCCCCCAAGATTTTCAGACTATGACTGATATGCGTATGTCGTACGAGGACAAGGCAAGTTTACTTTTCCTAACCTATCCCTTCTAATTTACCTCATGAAGAAGAAGCTATACAACATATTTCATATCTATTGCAACAACTGGGTATACTAGTACAACTGGTTATAGTTCTGTTGTAACTTATTATCCATTTATTGTATAAGTTGCGTTGGATTATTGATTCAGAGAACCGTATGCCATATATGGACCATCCGTTGCATCTTTACAATTACTAACCTATTTAAAAACTAATTTAAAAACTGACTTCTTTAAAAATTGATTTCTTATCTCACAGCATGTTGAGATAATTCTCTACCTCATGAGGAAAAGGCAATTAACGTACCAGGAAGCTTATGACATTTTTGATAGGATAATGGATATTGACTTTTGCAAGAAGCTCAAGGATAGGTACGATCAAATCAATGGAAAGGCTTCATCCCCTGGCGTGGGACTTGATTTCCTAGTTCCTACATTGGTTTTGGATGAAGAAGAAACGTTAAGATATGTTAGAAGGGACAGGCTAAATCCACATAGCAAGAGTCGGACCGAGGCAAAAAGGATTCTTGCAGTCATTAGCATGAATGACATGTATTATCGGGCTATTGAGATACTACTCGAGGAGCGAAAGATCAATGTTTATGACTCCAACGTACCTCTCATTGATGATTTTGATCTTTTTCTCCTCGTAGAGTCACTGATGGTGCTGTTGACTAACTTATTGAGGGAGAGTAAACTAATGAATCATTTTTCAAAGGAAGTGTTGATAAAGAAATCATGGGATTTTGAAGGTCGAAACAAGGGAATGATCCTTCCAAAAGATGATACCGCTAAAGCGAGTGGCTCGCACGCTTTTGCCCACATAGAATGTTTGCTGACCGGCATAGAAATGGATAAGCCAATGACTTTTCTATGCGACAATGCTGTGGCAAATCTGCAAGAGGTCTGGGCTTATGGGGTACTAACTGGATGCTTGAAGCCTGTGTATATAGAAAAGCCTGCGAAATAGAAATTTTTAATTTCAAGTCACCCTTCACTTTATTACATGTACATGTAGTGACAATAATTTTTTTCTGATGAAAGTTGAGTTTTTTATAATGCAATAGATTAAATTGTCAATCTGTTGCAACAGTGGAAAGACCTATTTGAATAATCTAATAATCTAAGTCTAATCTGTTGCAGCAGTAGGAAGACCTGTTTGATAATTTCCACAGATGGCCTAAATTTTACAACGTATGCCTAAATCTTTTTGATATTTTCCAACAGTTACGCTTGAATATCCATGTGCTCATCGACAACAAACCAGTAGTAAATACACACACCACCATGAAAATTTCAGCAATTAGGCTTCAATATCCATGTGCCCAATAACACCAAACCAGTAGTAATAATGACAATAATGTAGTATCTTCTTGCACTATTTTGTTTCTATTCAGAAGCCTTGACTTTGTTCAACAAACCCCAGATTATACGATTTGCTTGTGAAGGGTGTCGTTCTTCATACCAATCAAAGTAATCGCATCCACCCAATTTTTATAAAAAAGAGAACACAATTACAAGTCAATAATTAATCCATTAATTAAATAAAAATATTACCTTTGAAATCTTACAAGTAAAAAACCTACGACCTGAATTTTGTTGAGTCCAAGAAGTCTTTAACAGAGCTTCATGACCGCACTTACAATATCGAAAATCTTTATCACAAAAAATAGTGAAAGATGCGCTCGACATTGTCAAGGTCAGTTGGAAAAAATGAAATTAATAATTTAAAGAATTTGGATAGATAAAAGAAGATGACGATGAAGAAGAAGATTTGGAAATTTAGGGTTAAATTTTAGGAGGAAGATGAATATATAAGACAATGGAGGAAAAAAATGACCGTTGGGGGCCAAGTGACGGCAAGTCAACGAAATGTGCCAGGACTGACACTAACACATTTGATGCCTATTTTATTTTACGTATTTAAAATGAACATTTCTACTTGATGCCTATTTTATTTTAGGTGTTTGAACTGAACACCGTCGATGGGTTGCGCCTTTTTTATTTCAATTCACTTTAACCTTTTTAAACATAGTGGCAATTTTTTATGTCCAAAAAAAGTTAAATTTTTATAATGCAACAGATTCTCCATCTATTTTAATAGTTATCCTACCTGTTCTGACATATAGTTTATCTGTTGTAATAGGTTGGTCATCTGTTGCATTATCTCGTTGTTTTTATCTAAAGTCCATCTGTTGATACAGTGGGAAGACATGTTTGATAAATTCCAACAGATAACCTACCTGTTGCAACATATGTATAAATCTATTCGATTATTCCAATAGATGTGTCGTCTGTTGCAACAGATACAGTCCATATGTTGCAACATATGTCTAAATCTGTTCTTTTTTCCCAATAGATGTGTCATCTGTTGTTTTATCTTGATATTTTTATCTAAAGTTCATCTGTTGCAACAGTGGAAAGACCTATTTGATAAATTTTAACAGATTACCTACTTATTGCAACATATGTCTAAATCTGTTCGAATTTTCCAATAGAAGTGTCATCGTTGCAATAGATACATTATCTGTTGCAATATTTGAATCTAGTATTTCTTTTCAATTAATAAGTTCAAATCTAAGGAATAAATAAAATTCGTAGACAAAATAAAATAAATCGAAGCCTTCATAAATTAGCTAAAATAAGTCAACGAATAAATAAAATGTAAAAAAATTATTATGGGTACAGATCTCAACAAATACATCAACAACAATTTAGGTATACTGCCAAGGATTGCTTTGACTGGCTCAACCTATAAAGATCTACTCAGTATGGACAAGTTGTTCTTCATCCGGTGCTATGGAATTTGGCTTTGCTCATTGTGGATCTTCATTGTCGCTTGCGTACGATTTTTGCACTTTCTGTTCTTTGTATTTCCTTAAAAAGAGTAGCATATTGTCAATGCTATTCAACAGTAGATTCTTCTACATCCACCTGGAAATCCAGAATTGGTCAATGCTAATCACGGAGATACAACAAAATAGAAAATGATAACTCATCTCTTATAGCAAATCAAACAGGTCTTCCTCCCATTTTAAATTATCCCAAACATATTATATTTTTATTGCAACAATGAATCAACTATTGAGATAAATTTCTACATGAGAAAGACCCTGTGTGATAATTTCCAATAGATGAACCATCCGTTGCAATATATGAATCATCTGTTGCAATAGATAGTTGTCTGTTGATATAAATAAAAGCTGTACGAAGAGCTGTTTGATTTGCTAAAATAGACGAGACATATGTTGCACCAGATAAAGTATCTGGTGTAACAGGTTAGTCAATTGTTGCAATAGATGTATATATTTGTTTGATAATTTTTAGCAGACGTGTCATCTATTGAAACAGATATATGTCTGTTTGTTTTGTCAGTTGGAAGACATATAATATATTCACCTTCTTTAGATCGTGCTACTCTCCTTTGGACATTGTACGTTGATCAGTGCAACACACAAACAGAGGAGTTGCAATTTTGCTTTTTTGGATGCCTGATAATGCCCTGGAAATCACTCTTTTTCTCCTCTTAGCCCTAATCTCTAATGGAGCGGATGGAAATAAAATCCTCTTTTATGGAATGAGACCCCTCTTAGATGTCAATTCCTTTACAGAAGCAGTTAATGCATTAATAACATTAATCACTACATCATGTTTCATCCTGCAATCTTGACATTTCCATGCAGAACATTCGCTAGGAGAGGCAAAATCTGTATAACCAATATGATCATACTTATAATGGTTTGCTTTAAATACCATAAGAAGAGCATCATTAGCACCAACAGTAGCACCACTACCACCACCAACAGCTCCATCAACAACAACAAGCCCACCCTTCAAAATTATTTTTCTTGAAATGGCTGTTGCTCCAAACAATTTCATTTTTATTCTGTCGATGACCTTAGGGTCCGATAAAGTTTGTACAGACCATAAAGTAAGAAAAGATGGCATCTTCAACTCTCGATTGATCAAAACTAGCGACGGATGCACATTCTAACATAAATCATTACATATATCAGAATGATGATTAGATCATTCAAAAAAATATTAATTAAAAGAAAAAATTAATTATAATTATACTTACTGCATCCTTCGGGGGGTTGAAGAGATTAAGAAATTTTGTATTTTTATGAGTTTTGACCGACAACCATCTCAAGATTCTTGGACAGGAAACTCCTTCCTAGTAGTTCACTTGTTGTCTCAAATAAGGAATGACTTCAAACGCCCAAGCCTATAAAATAACGCCAATAAATCAAAACCATTATTGAGCCAAAAAAATGAATGATATCATAATAGAAGAAAGAAACATTTACCATAAAAGCCCATGGGAAGCCATATAAGTTGACTGTCTTTGGCGCTAACGGAGTCAACAAATATTTGACAGTCATTTTGAAGCTTTCATACCCCCATGGATAGCTGTTAAATGCCTCAAGATCCTCGGAGATCTTTATTAAACCGAGGCTTATGTGGTTGTTGACGTCTTTCGCCCAAAGAATATTATGTACAAACCAAACCAAGCACAATGATTGTTTGTGCTTCTTTGAAAGTCTTTTACCTTTCAACGCTTCTATCAAATTTTTATTTTTGAAGCTTGGACCAACAATGGACACCAGGTCATCACGATCACACGACTTGCCTTGACTTTTTTGGGTGTGCGGGGTATTTTTTTGGGTTAGAATAGGTATAACTTGAGAAGGAGAATAATATTTTAGTCCAGTAACTATGGCAAACTCCTTCCAACCAAAACAAATAGGCATGCCACAGTAATTTATCCATACCTCATTCATGTTATCTTTGTTTTCATACATAAACCTACGCTTGAGAAGTTCATATACCATTTTCATTTGGAAACGAGCATTGTTGTCCTCCGACAAATCAAGATATTTCCCAAAGTAACTGTCCCTAAAATAAGCATCTAATTTTTGTTCTCGAAGTATTTTTTTGAAGGCGTCGAAAGATTTTTCCATTGCTGACTTAACCACGAAATCACCCGTTAAATCTATTGCACCATTGCACTGCATTCTCACAAGATAACGATCAATGCTGAAGGTTTTGACCAGCTCTTCGGTGGAAGGGCTATTAGCATCTGCATCATCTCTTTTGAAATATTCCTCCTCCTTGTGTTCATTATATTCTGCTCCCGATTGAGATAACGCTTGTAAAGCAAACTCATAGAGTGGTGGATGCAGCCTAGCTGCTTCACTTGTTCCTTTACTTAGACTTGATTCGGTTTCTATTATTTTGGGAACCATATTATCTAAAATTAACAGGAACATAAAATAATATATTATTATTGATTAATGCATGATTAAAAAAGAATAACAGTAAATCAAACAAGCAAAATAATAAAATAATAGTTGCAACAGATCACCGATTTATTGCACCAGGTAGTATATATATTGTAGCATATAACCAAACTGTTACAGCGAATGAGTAATCTGTTGAAACAATACAAAACATACCACTCATTTTTTAAGACAGATGAATGGTTTGTTCAACAAATCACACTATTATTGTGACATCATCTGTCATAATATATGAGTGATCTATTGGAACAGTTAAATAATCCATAGCAACGACTGAGTAATTTGTTGGGACAATACAAAATATATCACTCATCTGTTGAGAAAGATGAATGGTCTGTGCAATAGGTCACACATCTGTTGCAACACATGGGTGATCTGTTGGAATAGCTATCAATGATAAATATTGTTTATATTTCTTTTAACATAGGGTCGTCTATCGCGGCAGATGAATGATCAGTTGGAAAAATCAAGTCTTGAACTTTTTCTGTAAGAAGAGTTGGTAAGAATTTATCCAACAAGAGGTTTATCTATTGCATCAGATCATTAATCTGATGGTTTTTCCATTGCACCAGATGGTTATTAAGTTACATCAGAATTTTTATCCGAAGCTTAATCTGTTGCAACATATGGTAAAGCTGTTGCATCAGATTATTAATTTATTGCATCAAAATTATGATCTGATGGTTCCTCTGGTGCATCAGATGGTTGATTTGTTGCATCATATGATGAATCTATTGTATCTGATGGTTAATTTGATGTACCAGATGGGTAATCTGTCAGAGAAAACAGTAGCACAATTTTGTTAAACAAAAAACAACAATTTCACCATTTTTACCAAGAATAAAAACAGAACAAATTGAACCAAATTGTCCTTTTATTTTTATAAACACAAACAATAAAAATCAAAATTCAAAAAATGCAACAAACAACAAAATATCATTATTCACTTCAAAAAGAGAAGAGAAGAAATACCAGAAATTAGGGTTTTATTCAGACCACATTTCAAATTAGTGCAACAAATATTCAAATTGTTAACCAATACTATAAGAGAAGTTGGCTCAAGTTTCTCGTTTTCTTTAAAACTAAAAAGGCCATAAATTTTTACCTATGAAAGAAGAAAATGACCGATGAAGAATTCGAAGTTGTTGTGGCCGGAGAGCAAGGCTATCACGTCGATTGAAGTCAAAAAGGAATTGGAATCCCAACTATTTGTATTTGGATGTTGAAGTCATTGAGGATTGAAATAAGAAATTTGCAGAACAGTTGGTTGGGAGAGAGTTGAGAGAAGCTATCTAGAGAGGGATGAGAGACAGGTTGATTGAATTGAAGAGGGGAACTCGAAGCCCAACTATTTATCATTGGGGGTTGAAGGGAGAAATTTTACAGAACTATTGGTTGGGAGAGAGTTGAGAGAAACTGTCGAGAGAGAAGAGAGAGTGGTTGATTTGGATTGAAGAGGGTGTGGGTTGGATTGATTTGTATTTTTCAAAAGATTAGAAAGTTTTGAAAGTATTAATCAAGTCCACAATTAACTTGATCAAGTTTTCTAATAATGTTTGACCCTATCTGTTGGTCAATGTCACCAATCCTTCATTCAAGACTTAAAAGACACCTATTATTCAATTTTCTCTAGAAGCTAAGACATAGACATATCTGGATTGCCTACTTTGTTCAAATATAGGATAAATTAGTTTGACTATTTTATTACCCAAGTTATCTGCACCCCCTACAATTGGTATCAGAGCCTATGCTAATTAAAGTTACGAAAATAGTATATAATTGAATTTATTTGATTAATTTATTAATTAAGATAAAATTAGATTTAGATATCCACCAAAATATTATAAATATTGTTTAGATGAATAACGTAAAAAAACCACAACAATATAAAGAATTAAAACAAATAATATCTGAAAAACGTAAAGAATTAACAATAAGGATAGAAAGAATACAGTATAACATAATTGCCGAAGTTAGTAAAAACTCAATAAATGCACAAAAAGAAGAAATATCAAATTTAGAATCAACAATAGATAGTCTAGAATATATATATATATATATATATATATATCAACATAACCAATATACATTTAAATAAAATGAACAAAGAAGAATTTATAATAGATGAAAAACATATGAAAATTACGAAGGATTAAAAATAAAAATAGTATTCTCTAATTTAGGAAGGAGATATAAGAAAATAGGTGAACATTTATATTTAATGTTAGAAAAAGAAGAATTAAAATTAGAAGATAAGTTGGCAGTCATGGTAAGAATAGAAAGAGAAAACAAAGAGATAGACAGAAAAAAGAAAATAGATAAAATAAAATAACAAACCATAGAAGAAATACAAAAAATAGAAGAAACCAAAAATAGTAGGATTGCTGAATTATAAAAAGAACTACAAATGCTAAAAGATTTATATGAAAAGAGACAAAGAAAAAGAAGAAAAAGATAAAGAACAAAAATTATTAAACGAGATAAGTCAATTTAAAGAAAAATTAGAAATAAAAAATAAAGAACCAGAAACCAGTGAATTAGAAATAAATACAATAGATGCTGAAGAAAGAGATAATTATGATTCGAAAGATAGTGAAACATATACAGAAATTCTAGAAAACATAGGAAAACTAGAAATTAATGAAAAACAAGAAGTAATTAATAAAGAAAATCTAGAAATAATAAATACAGAAGTAAATACTCTATATAAAAATATAATACCTAGTACATCAAAAATAAGAAAACCAACCTATAATTACAAAAATAAGCTTGAAAAATATAATCTAAAGAATGAATATAATAAATGGACACCAAAACAAATAATTAATTACAACTTTTTAGATTTAGACTGTGTAATTGACACAAATAAAACAATACAACTATGGGTAGGATACATGTCAAAACAATTATTAGATAATAAAATATATACAACAAATACACCAGAATATATAGAAAAGACATTAATAGGAACAGTAAAATTATGGTTTTTAAACCTAACTGAAAAAAGTAAAAAAGTACTAAGATCTGATAATAAAACAGAAGGAACAACAATACCTACTAAAATACTACCAACAAAAATATTGAAAAAATATGAAATAGCTATAAGAGAAGAATTTAGTGGTATAACAACAAAAGAAGAAGAGCAAAATAAAGAGAAAGATACGAATAGGAATTTAATGTTAAAATTAGCAATATGTAATATGTGCTATATAGATGAGTATACGTGCGCATTTAAAGAATATTATTATATAGGAACATATAATGAAGAAGAAAGTAAAGAAATAAGAAAATTATATTTTAGTAAATTACCTGAACCATTTAGTTCAAAAATAATAAAGAGTTGGGATGAAGCAAAAATAGTAGATACCCTAGGAGCAAGAATAAAATTTTTACAACAGTGGTATAGAAATCTATGTGAAAAATATAGAAAAGCAATAAAACTGGAAAAAACATTAATAAGAAATTTAGCATGTTGCAAAGCTAACATAGCACCTCAATTTGGATGTGAAGAAAGACATTATAAGAAAAGAAAAAGACATAAGAAATATAAGAAATATAAAAAATCAAAATATAAATATAAGAAACCAAGAAAAAGATATTATGTAAAAAATTATAAACATAAAAGACCATATAGAAAAAAGAAATCTATAAAATAATGTACTTGTTATAGTTGTGGAAAACTATGACATTTGGCTAGAGATTATAAATTACCAAAAAACCTAAAAAATAAACAAATATCAAAAATAAAAATAGAAAATACAGAATATATGCAGATAGCTTATATAGATTACCAATTAGAAAGTGAAGATAGTATATATGAAATTTTGGAGAATGAAACAGATAATAAAATAGATAGTGAATTAGATGAATCAAATGACTGAAGAAGATATAAAAATGAACCAAATAACTAAAGAAGATATAAAAATAATAACAAAGGAAGAATATTTAAATGAAGAAGGAACAGATCAAAAATAATATTTGACAGTAATATATTTGACGAAATAAAAGGAAAAGAGTTAGACTTAAGTGTAGAAAAAATATTTAAAATTCCAATAATAAAAAATATATTTAGTAGAAAAAGGAAAAATACTACGTAGTAAGCCAAAAAGAACATGTAATAGATTGTAGATATGCAAAAGGAAGAGCTAGTATACCACTAGTAACAAAAAGAATAATTAATAAAGAAATAAATGATACAAAAAGTAAGGACCCAATGTACACCTTGGAGGAACAGAGATATTAATAAAGACATGTTTTAGAGAAGGAATAGACACACCAATAGAACTATATTTAGCAGATGATAGAATTATAAAAAAACCTATAGAAAAAAGTATAATAACAGCTATAAAAGAAATTTAATATACCAAAAATTTAAATTTATAATAAGTGCGAATTATTCAGTAGTAATAACAGATAAAAATATAGATAAATCATTAGTATTATATTGGAAAATATCAGGAATAAAACTAACCCCCAGGAAGTAAAATATTTACAGCAAGATGTAAAAATCTATATGTATTAACAACAAAATATAAAATAACAGGAAAAAATAAAATTAATAAAATACAAATAGAAAGTCCTATTGAACAATTTGTAAAAATAATTGATAATAATGATTATAGTTGCAAAGACATAAATATAGAAGCAGATTTAGAAATAATAAATGATAGAATAAGCACAACAAAAAGAATAGCTTATGAAAAACCAGCATAAACAAGAACAAGTTATGAAACAACTTCAACAGTTAATTTAAATCAATATTATATAACAGGAACAATAAATGAAAAAGAATATTTGATACTCTTAAACACAGGAGAAGAAGAAAATTATATAGCAAAATATCTAGTAAAAAATGAAGAAATAAAATCTAATAGTGATATATGTCTAGATCTACCAAGGAGTCTAATAAACATTAAAGATACGACAGAAAAAGAAATAATAATAGGAGTCAGAAAAATAAAAATAGAATTTGAAATAAAGGAAGAAATGCAAAAAGCAGACATAATATTCGGAATAAAATGGTTAGAACAAGTAAAACCATACAATATAGAACATACACAATTATCTATAACATATAATAAAGAAAGATTATTCATAAAAAGAACTTTAACATGATATGAAAATATATGTACTTATAAAAATAATAGTAGAAGGATATTATAATAGGTATTATACACCTATGATAGATACAGGAGAAGAAACAAACTTATGTAGATGCAACTGTTTACCAGAAAGTAAATGGGATAAATTAAAAATACCAATAGTAGTCAAAGGATTCAATAATGAAGGAAGCTTAATTACATATAAAGCTAAAAATGTAAAAATACAGATATGGGATAAAATAATAACAATAGAAGAAATCTATAAGTATGAACTAACATCAAAAGATATGCTTTTAGGAATGCCATTTTTAGATAAATTATACCCACATATTATAACTAAAATAGATTGGTGTTTTACAACGCCATGTAAACAGAAAGTAAGAGCAAAAAGAGTTATTAATAAAATAAGAAAGAAAACTGATTGGATAGAAGGAAGTGAAAAAATTACACAAAAGTTAGAAAATATAAAAAATACAGAAGACACAGTAGAACTAGTTGTATTTTCGATAAAAAAAAAGAAATAATTGTATTTTCAATAGATAAGGTAGAAATAATTAAGAAAAAATTAAGACAATTATATAGTGAAGATCTATTAAAAGGATGGGAAAAACATAAAACTAATATAAAAATTGAATTAATAGATAAAAATAGCATAATAACTCAAAAACCATTAACATATAATTTTGATGATTTAAAAGAATTTAAAATGCATATAGATGAATTATTAGAAAAACAGTATATACAAAAAAACAATAGTAAACATAATAGTCCAGCATTTATAGTAAATAAACATAATGAACAAAAAAGAGGAAAAAGTAGAATGGTTATTGATTATAGAAATCTAAATGCAAAAACTATAACATATAATTATCCAATACCAAATAAGATATTAAAAATAAGTCAAATACAAGGATATAATTATTTTAGTACATTTGATTGTAAATCAGGATTTTACCACTTAAAGTTAGATGAAAATTCTAAGGAATTAACCACATTTACGGTACCACAAGAATTTTATGAATGGAACGTATTACCATTTGGATATAAAAATGCACCAGGTAGATATCAACATTTTATGGATAGTTATTTTAAACAATTACCTAATTGTATAGTATACATAGATGATAGACTACTATATACAAAAACTAAAGAGGAACATTTAAAATTATTAGAATAATTTACAGATATAATAGAAAAATTAGAAATAAGTTTAAGTGAAAAGAAAGCCGAAATTATGAAAAACCAAATAGAGTTTTTAGTAATATAAAAGTGGAGTAAAAATGTAACAACATATAGTACAAAAAATAATAAATTCAAAAGAAGAATTAGATACAAAAAAGAAATTACAATCATTTTTAAGATTAGTAAACCAAGTAAGAGAATATATACCAAAATTAGCAGAAAACCTAAAGCCTTTACAGAAAAAATAAAAAAGGACGTATAATATAATTACAACGAAGAAGATAAAAAAAGTCTAGAAAATAAAAATACTTTGTAAAGAATTACCAAAATTACAATTCCCAGACGAAAATAAAAAATTTATATATATAGTAGAAGCAGATGCTAGTGAATATAGTTATGGAGGAGTACTTAAATATAGGTACGGAAAAGAAAAATTAGAACATCATTGCAGTTACTACTTAGGTACGTTTAATGAAAACAAAAATAAAATGGGAAATAAATAGAAAAGAATTATGTTTATTATATAAATGTTTATTAGCATTTGAACCATATATTGTATATAACAAATTTATTGTGAGAACAGATAATACCCAGGTTCGATGGTGGCTAACAAAGAAAATACAAACTTCCGTCACAACAAAAGAGATTCGGAGACTAGTATTGAATATATTAAATTTTACATTTACAATTGAAGTAATTAGTACTAACAAAAATGTTATTGCAGATTACATATCAAGACAAAGCTACACAGACTGATATAATAGAAGATGATGCTTTAGAAAAGATACTCAAAACCCTAACTACGCTTTCAATGAAAGTGGATAGTATAGGTAATGAAATAGAAAAGCTTAAGACTAATGAAGTTAAACTGAAGTCTGAAGCTACAAATCAGCTAACTCATCAGTGTGCAGAGCTATGTCGATCGAAAGACATTAAAATTCCAGAGCTAAAAGGAGACGTTGGGACACTCTATAAAACCCATAACGTTTATCAACCTACAATTGCAGGTACTAGCAAAGGAGTTAGTGGACAAAGATATCAGACGTTGAACATGAATAAGATATTTGAAAAACCATTTATACCAAAAGCACAAAAAGACCCCTTGTACATACCCCCACAAATTACAACATATCGAGATAGTTTAAACCAAGATAAAAAAGCTTATAACCAAATAGCCCGGGATATATAGAAAATATCTAAAAAGTACAAACTTTTCTAAACCTTAATCCCAGAGCTACAAATATCCAAAAACCAAACACAAACTATATAACCCAAAAATTGCAAGGTTATAACAAGCTAATCGCACTACCCTAAACCAATCCAAGCTTAATAAAAATATATTTTGACTATGGATTATTAAATACCATATATACCCAAGATGGAGAAGAACTAACTGCTATAGAAGAATTACATAAAGTATTCACCACCTATAAAAAAGTAACGAAAGAAAATCTATTTTATATAAAGTTTTACACTGCACTAGCAGAGATATAATACGATGAGGTCAAACCAGTCATACAAATTGTAAAAATACGATCCAGAGATATGATTTTACCGGAAGATATCGTGCAGTAGCCAGAGATACCCAAAATCGAGATACCTGAATTTTATGCAAATAAACGACTTATTGGAATAGCTACAATTATTCAAGAATTAGCAAATAATTATATCAATGAAAACCCAATATGGAGCTATTATTCAAGAGACCATAAAATGATTTATTCAAATTCAAGAGAACTACGACAAACAGATATGGAAGATGTCAGACAATGGATAATGACATTACTTAACCCAGAAAAACAATCTACTGTAAGAGCAATTAGGAAAGGATTTATTTCAGATGAATTATTAACAAGATATTGCAAGATAATTGGACACAAATATCCAGACCATCAATGTTCAAGATATAATGGAGGAGATAATATTATCCCAGAAGTCCAGTTAGAATAAGAGAAAAAATCAACCAAGAAGATAAGGACGCCAGCTAGAAGATAACAACGGAGCAAATAAAAGACAAGCTATTAAATTATGAAAGCGACATGTAGATAGCGTTCTTGATTTCCTTAATGTAAATAATGTATAGGAACTATTGGCTTTTTAATTTTGTTGACTTTTTGGCACTTGCCATAATTGCTTTTTTGTTTTTGTAAGACTTTTTGTAAAAGATGTAATTATTAAGTAGGAAATGTGTAAAGATATATTAGGACAGGTGTAAAGTAAAATAGTATACACACTTTCATTCTTAGGTTATAAATAGACGAGTATTTTGCTCAGTTAGAGGCAAGTTTTCATGTGTTGAAGCAAGCTATTTCTTTGTAAACAAAAAACTTTTGAATATTTAATAAAAAACAGATATATTTCTAAGCAAAAGCTATGGATGACCAAAGCCCAGAATTATCGAACCTACTAGAACAGGTATATTTATTTATGATTATGAATAGCTAAATTCATAAATTCCTAACAATCATGATATGATAAAATAGGTTCATGTTAGTTACTTTATAGTAGAATTATTCAAAAAAATAGCATGTTAAGAAGTTTATTAGCAAAG